>NC_081411.1:240126637-240187637 GCF_030272615.1 Cryptomeria japonica
AAAACTTAATATGTGAAAATTTAGTTAAATACTAGTCCACACACACACAGGACTTCTTGATGCAAGCTATGGAGTAATAACGTATTACTCAGCTTCCCAAGGAGGGTCCCATGGTTCTCTATCTCACAATGTCCCTCAAACCAATGTTTTTGTTCTCAGATCATTGAGCAAAATGGTTTAGGGATGGCAAATGTAAGAACGAGGGATGCCTTGATAGATTTTAGTATGAAATGGATGTTAAGCTATGTATGATTCTAGAAATGCAATAAACTAGATGATAAGATGACAAGATTAGTATGAATACTATCCTAGCATACTATATTTAGTCTATGATTGAGCTAAAATGATAAAGAAAATACTCTAAACATGCATATTTAGACTAATTTCTATTCTAAAAGAGGCTAAATGATGAGCATAAACATGATATGAAAGCTTGAAAGAATTTGAGCATAAGTGTAATGCTTCAAATTTGAAAGATGATTGTTAAAAATGGAGGAATGAGAGCTCTATTTATAGCAAGAACAGGGCAATGGATGGTCAGGATTGAATGGTTTAATCAAGGGTTGAGTTTGAAAGTTGGGGATCCATGTGCACAATTGGCACCAATGAAATGGTGACAAGTGTCAACATAGGGTTGGGTTGAGAGAAGAGTTTGGAGGCTTTAAAGGCCTGAGAAGACCTCATGGTTATCTAGAGGCTAAGGGTCAAGTCTAAATTAAGATTACCCACTGGATTAAGAGTTAATCCAAGGATAAACCTTTGTGCAAATGATTAAGAGATAATCATGGTCAAAGCATTAATGGCCTGATGAGACCCTTGGGTTGGATGAAGGTTGAGTCAAAACAAATGTTTTAACCATGTAGGAGGGTTTGAGTTAACCATTAATGGTTATTAGAGACTTTGGGGATTAAGTGGTTGAAGGTTGAAAGCCTTCAATGGTTTTCAAAGACTTTGAGCCATTTAGTGGTTGAAGGTTGAAAGCCTTTAATGGTTATTAAAGACTTTGAGGGTTTGAGAAGTGACTTCCCTTTGCTTAGGGATGTGACAAAGTTTAGAGGAGGGGTTAGGTTAATTAGAAGCGATTAGAAGATTCTAGAAGGGATTAGAAAGGGGTTTGGGATTTTGCGAGTGGATGGAGGGATAATAGGATTTAATTGAAATAAAGAATTTCTTTTAATTTGGTTGCAATTAAATAAATTAGATTTATTTAATTTAGGATAACTATTTAATTAAATTTGAATTTAATTAAAAGTGGATAGGGGGATTTAATTGAATAAAATGATTTATTCATTAAATGGGTATAGTGAATTTAATTTAAATAAATTGAGTAATTTACTTAATTAAATAGAGGAATGTGGGTAATTTAATTAAATTAGATTTAATTAAATAGAGAAATGAACATAAAATATTCATTTAGGAATATGGTCATTTTTATACGTCTACAGTTGTATTGCAATTAGGTTTGCCATGTAGTGGTCACCATTTGGATGAACAGTAGACCTAATAATCCCAAGGTCCACAATTTGAACAACAAAGGCTATTCTTTCCTTGATATTCTTAGCATTTGAATCAGTGTACAAAAGCCATTGTGCATCATCCATCAACCACACTCCTCCTATTGTTGGGCTTTGGGAAGTCTTTGGTAATGCACATTTTTCTTTCCAATTTGTTCCCCTACAATTCTTAGAATACTAAGAACCACACGACAGAGTTGTTTCCAAGATGATAGTCTAGCTAACGGTCTCAAATAAATATTCTTACATTTTTGCATTTATGTCAAATAAATATTCACATTTTGTAGTCATGTCAAATAAATAAGATTTCTTTAAAAGATGTGTGTATAGATATTTTATTAATGATAATTTAACTTTAATCTCTCTCTCTCCCTCTCTCCCCCTTTTCCATTCTCTCTCTCCCTCCCTCCCTTTTCCACCCTCTCTCTCCCCCTCTTCCTCTCTCCATTTTCCACCCTCTCTCTCTCACTTCTTTTTCCATTCTCTCTCTCTCTCTCTCTCTCCCTCCCTCTCCCTCTCTCCCCCTCTCCCTCCCTCCCTTTTCCACCCTCTCTCTCCCTCCCCCTCCCCCTCTCCCTCCCTCTCCCTCTCCCTCTCCCTCCATCCATTTTCCTTCACATTTTCTTTACTACAAAAAACATGTACAGGGTACTGGGACTATTAGTTCGCTGGTTTGCTAAACATTTTTAAGGCCTGACAATGCGTACGGTGTCTTTATATGTTAAAAGTGCGTACAAGATCTTTATACATTAAAAATGCGTACGGGGTACCGAGAATATTAAGGTTGGTTTGCAAACATTTTTAGGGCCTAACAACGTGTACGAGGTTACTAAAAAGATTGCGTACGCGGTATTGGGACATATACTTTTAGCTGCCCAACCGCCTCAATGACATCAAAAGAAGTTTTTGAGGTCGTTGAAGGCCCCACTGCAACTGTGTCTACACTTCTGTGACTGTTTTATACATAGAAGTAAGTGATTTTTTTGTTTTTGCATGATTTGAAATGATTGAATTGTTGTTCTTATTAGTTTTGTCAATGTTATTGTGATTGTTTAATAGTTTTGATTAGAAAAACAATGACAATTCTCAAATTTATGGTTATTTGATTTTTTATGAACTTTTGTTTACATATATATGTAATATGATTCTATTTAGGACAACCGATATCAACCATGGGAAAGAACAAGCAAGGAACGATGGAACAACAAGAAGCTGAAAAGGAAAGACAAAGACAACATATGAAGAAATTACGAGACATAAGAACAATGGGACAAGAAGGTATGCCATCCTCAACATCTCAATTCGATTTACCAAACGAACATAATGCACCTAATGCAATTGAAGAAGAGACATTTGATTTACTGTATGAACCTAAATCAATTGAAGAAGAGACCACATTGAAAAATTAATTAAATGATGAACATACACCTTCTCTATTTGATGAATTGAATGTACCCAATGCACGCAATGCACCAATGTTAACACCTCCTAGAATCATTCGTAGGAAACCAAAGTATTTAATTGACATTGATGATAATATATTGAAGCCAATGCCCGATAAAATGAATGAACAAACTTGTAGGAGAATGGGTAAAAGAATATGGCAAAACTATTTTAAAAATTTAAATCAAACCGCAAGATGTCAATTAATTGTTCAAATGATTAAAAATTTCAATTTTAAAGAGAGAATGAAAATTTTAGGCCTAAGATCATCCAAAAGTAATAGCTAAAGAACTATTGTGAGAATTATATTTGATGCATACCAAGATATTGGTTCAAAATCACATACTAAAGATTATAATGTTACTCGATGTGTCATTACATCAACCATAATGAGCAAGAAAATAAAAAAAGATTGTTTGATAAGCTAAACAAGTAAGTCATTACACATTAGTAGAATAAAATTAGGTAAAGCATTACGGGGGTTGGAAAAAATAGAGGTACCTAACAATAATTCTCTTTGGGAATTCTCGGGTAGACTACCACGCAAAGACAAGGTTGTTGTTGATGCACTTAGAACATTAATTAAATTTTTTTGGCATGACAACACAAGAGTTTCACCCAGCCAAAGAGATGTTGTTAGAAGGCAAATCAGGTCAACAAATCGTGAGCCACATGCCAAACACTATTTAGATATGACTCAAACAAAATTTTATGAAAAATTCCTTGAAAAGTTTCCTCAAATAAGAATTTGTCAAAGATTTTTTGAAATGGAAAAACCTTTTTATATTAAGATTAATCATGTATGCACCATGTGTTGTTGTAGGATGCATATTGAATTTTCCATGCACTATTATATTTTTCATCATATTTGTTCTACTTTGCACACTAACAATGTTTTGCAGGAATGCAATATACAAGCACCTCCTAAGTCGGCAAGAAAATTTATTTCAAGTGTGTTTTTTATTAAAATAAAAGAAGGTTTTGAAGGGGCCCCGAAACCCTTTACAAAAGGACCTTAAAAGATAAAAGCATTAAGAAACTAGGAGGAAAACACATTAGGAAAACTAGCAAAATAACTAGAAAAAAACTAGCTAAAAGCCCAAAAAAACCAGCAAAAAACTAGCGAAACCCAACAAAAGGAACTAATTTATGTTTTTCAGGGCATTAGCCAAGTTACTACTAATCCCATATAGGTCTTTGATATTGTCTCTAAGATTAGGGATATCCTTAGCAGAAGCAACAACAACTTTCTTAACACTCGCTCTAGTTCTTTTTGTAGCTCCACCAGGTGTAGCTTCCCTGCTTCCAATCTTGACTGCATCTTCATCCATGTCGAGGTCCACCACCGGTTTGTAAGAGTTGGAGTTATCGAGAATCTTTGAGATATCCTCTAGGTTCTTTGTAACAGCAGACAAGATATTCGAGATAATACCCAGTAGATTTTTCATCACCACTTTCCCTTCTTCCAGATGGTCAATCTGAGCTGCCATTTTTTTAACTTTTTCCTCCATGTTCTGCTTCCATTCCTTCTGAATCCTGTCATCATCCTTCCTTTTCTCATCCATCTGTTTCCCATTTTTTTCCAGGTTCTTCAATAGTTCATATGTCCATCTGTCATAACCCAATCTAGCCTCAGTGATTTTTTTAAGGTTATCTAGGAATAACCCTTCTCTAGCACTCTCCTTATCCTCACTCAAACTATCCTTAGCTGTATCCTTCTCAGGTTCCTTGTTCTTCTCCCTCTCAGAATTCAAATCTTTTCCTCATTATCCTTATCATCCAAATCCACCATAGGTTGACTGTTGTCATTGCCTAAGCTAACACTCTGAATTGGGCTATCATTATCGGACTCGTTCTCACCTTCTTCATCCTCTGCACCCACATCCTCATCTTTCCAGTTGACCTCACCCTCTGACTCATTCGTATCCATTTCACTGCCCTCTTTTCCAGTTTCCTCTGTGTCATTCTTTTCATCATGGGCTTTCATTCCAGTGGCACTCTTGCTTTTTTTTTCTAGAAGTAGCCTCCTCCTTGCTGGGTTCACCTTCCTGCAAATTTCTCTTGCCTATCCTTGGAGAAGTGGACAACCTCTTGTTTTCTTGCATGGCAAGGGTTTTACAGTGCTCATAAATGAACAACAGGAGCCCACAATGGAGCACCGTATTCGAGGGATTCTTGCTGTGTTTATTGAGAGACCTAGATAGGGACCTGAAGATATAGTAGGGCAGGGAGACCCTTTTCTCATGCCTGAAGTGGTTTAATAACACAAAGTGATAAGTGTGGGCCTTGGAAAAGCGGCCCTCAACAGTTATGTATTCCATGATGGCATTCAAAACCCATCCCCAAATTTTCTTAATATTGGAGGCTTCATAATAACCTCCTGTGGCTTTTCCAATTTTAGCTCTGTCCTTTTCCTTACGTGGGAAAAGATTAACCACATTATTGGAAACTTTAAGATCTCTAAAAAAATTGAGCCCTGAGTGGGGCATACCTGTCATAGTCACGATGAGGCTTGCGTCCAATTTGAACGTCACACCATAGTTTTAAAGGACCCATTACTCCCATTTTTAGAAAATTTGGAGACTGCGAGATTAACCCTACCTTTGTCGTTATCAACCAACTTCTCCATTAAACTCGTTAGGGACCCTTTTACCAGCTTCGCCCAAACTTTCGACATATCCTTCCATTTGGATGTGTTGTCTGGTTCTTCCCTCCTTAAGTCACCTCCTATATTCAATTTTAGACTTTCACCTCTGTTCTTCTGCAAACTCAAAACTTTCTTCCCGTTGTCACTCGAAATTTTGAAAAAGATGACCCACAAAGTGTGCGGAGTGATATTATATTTGATTGGGAATCTGCCACTTTGCCAAGTAATCATTACCTTTCTATCAATGCATAAGTTACTCATATCAACTATCATGATTATGCGGTCCTTCTTTCCCCGTAAATCTATCCTTTCTGAGGAGCTCTTTAATACTCATATTAATATCTTCCCCATGCCAAATTTTTTGAGATTTCAAATTAACGCCTAGGTTCGCCAGACAGTCGGCTACCATATTTTTCTCTCTAAAGGCATGTTATATTATTATTACTTTAAAACTAGCAATAATTTCCCTAGCTTTCAAAATAATGTTTTCAATGGACCACGATGGCTCTGTTTCCCCCTTTTAATATTAAGTGAGTCTCCCTCAAGCCATAATTTATCATGATTTAGGTTCTTTGCAATAATTAGAGTATTTAGCGCAACTGAGGCTTCAACAAAATGACTAGTTTGACTCCCAAAAGGACCAACAACCTCCACTAAGCAACTTACAGCAAAATTCCTGACAATTCTCCCATAACCAACTTTACCCGAATTCCCCTTAGAAGCCCCATCAAAGTTGGCCTTTATCCATCCCTAAGGTGGAAAACACAAAGAAAGACCTTCTCTACCCTTCTCCTTTCTAGATTTGGTAGTGGAAAGGTTCCACTTGTCATTGAAGTCTTCTTTAGAAACTGGTCCATCATCAATGCCATTGATGCATTCAAAGATACTCCTGTAAATTTTATCCACCACCACTTTAGGGATGACACTTTTATCCCTAAAAATCCTGTTGTTGCTCTCTTTCCAAATATTCCAGGTAACATTAGGGAAGGTAACTTTCCAAAGCTCCACAATCTTTGGGTTGGAATTGGGGCAGTGCCATTGCTATCAAGATTCCCCTAGAGAGTTCGAAAAAACCCAACTCAACTTCCACCTACTTAAAATAATTTTCCAAATTTCCTGGCTGAAAGTACATTGATGAAGAATATGGCAGGTAGACTCTTCTTTCCTGCAACAAAGAGATTTATCCATAATCCACCTGTCTTCCCAAAATCTTATAATTCGACCATTCTCCAGATTCCACATTCTTCCAGCTACAACCCAACTTTTAGCCGATTGCACTACATTCCAAATTGCAGAACCTTCAACAATAAAAGATTTATGTAAAAATTCTTCCTCTGAAGGTTGCATGTGAAGATCTTTATTTCTCCAGATTAAATTCCACTCTCTTTCCTCACCTTTCATTCTCTAAATTTTTTTAGCTAATAAGGCATTATTCATAGAACTTATATTCCTTAAACCCAACCCCCAGAGGCCTTAGGAGAGCAGCTTTCATTCCAGGCAATAAGGGGAATTCTATTCTTGACTTCCACTCCCGACCAAAGAAACTTTTTTTGGATTCTTTCAATCGCTTCCGTAAACTTTTTAGGAGTTTTAAACAAACCGAGGGCATAAACAGACAAGTTTTGGAGAGTAGCTTTGAGCAGCGTAACCTTGCCCGCTTGACTAAGGACTGCTCCTTTCCAACTTGTCGATTTGGAGTTGAATCTATCAACCAACTTAATCCAAAAATTATCTGCAAGCTTAATACAAAGGGGAAGCCCCAAATAAGTAGAGGGAAGCTCAACTATTTTACAACCAAGAATTCTTTCAATCCTTAATTGTCTTTGAACAGGGGTATTGATGAAGAACAAAGAGCTTTTATCCCAATTAATTTTTTGACCAGAAGCAGATTCATAAATATTCATAACATTCTTCATATTTTTAGCTTCCCTAATAGTAGCTTCCCCCATAGTGATTGAGTCATCAACAAACTGTTCGTGAGTATAAGTAAAATTGGAGGAAGAAGGTTTCAGTGCTTTAAGATTGCCTTCTTCCACATTTAAAAAAATAAATCTACCTAAACTTTCAGCTAAAATAGTAAACAAGATTGGGGAGATGGGATCCCCCTATCTAAGACTTCTGGTGCTTTTGAAGAAACTTTATGGGGAACCATTGACAATAACAGTAGAAGAGGAGGTTTCCATCAATTGAGAGAAAAGCTGAATAAATTTTTCTCCAAATCCAAAGGCTTTCATAATCCTTAAGAGAAATTGCCAATTCACCCTATCATAAGCTTTAGCCATATCTAACTTGAGAAAAAAGCCCCGATTATTAGCTGCCGTAAGAGAATGAATATTTTCATGAACTGAAATAATGGAGTCCAAAATCTATCTACCAGGGACAAAACCATTTTGCTGGGCAGATATAATTCTAGGAAGAATATCCAATAGTCTAGAGGTAAGAAGCTTAGACAAAATCTTGTAAACAAAGTTGCAGAGAGTAATAGGTCTGAACTTATTAAGAGAATTAGCTCCAGAGATCTTCGGAATTAGGACAATGCAGGTCACATTCAGTTCTTTTAGAAGCCTTCTAGAACCAAAGAATTCTTTAACTCCTTTACAGATATCAGTCTCCACAATGTGCCAAAATGATTGGAAAAGAACATTGGAAAACCATCCGGTCCAGGAGACTTATCTCCTTGAAAAGAGAACACCGCCTTTTTGATTTCTTGACTAGAAGGTATTCGGGACAAATGTTTGTTGTCTTCCTTAGTCAAGGTAGATGGAATAGCTTGCAGCAGGAGGTTTTGGTTACTAGCATCTAGGTTATCCTCTTCTCCCAAAAGGGTGCTAAAATAGTCCAGAGCTTCCTTTCTTATATCATTATCCTCCATTAAAATCCATCTATTACAGGATAACCTGGATATCATGTTAACCGCCCTGTGCTTAAGAGCAGTTAAGTGAAAAACAGGGTATTTTTATCACCTTCCTTCAAATACAGGGCTCTTGATCTTTGTCTCCAGAAAGTCTCTTCATTAGAAATAATGGAGTGGAATTTAGACAATAGACCATTTTCCATAGACCTCAACCCTTCAGAAAGCCCATTCTCTTGGATTTTATCTTGAACTTCTTTTATTTCAGTTTTAATTTGAATTTTACTCTTGAAGATATCCCCAAAAATTTCTTTGTTCCAAAATTTGATTTTAGCCTTTATAATATTGAGCTTTTTAGCTATTCTAAATAGAGGCATTCCCTCAACCTCAAACTGTTGGCATTTTATAAGGATATTGAGAAGGTTGTTGATGATTATGGATATAACTTATTAAAGATGTTTACTGTCTTGATATTATTATTTTGTCATTGATGTCAAGAAATTGATTTTCTAATTCAGTATGATGTTTCCATATCTTGAGAAGTATGATATGAAGATTATAAAGATGTCGGTAAAAGACACAGGAAAGAATATGATGAATAAGGGGATGAATAAGGTATTCAATGGGCAACTACTACCAAGTTAGACAATGATGAGATCATGATGTTTTAGATTGTTTTAACATCATACATATGTTGTAAAATGTAAAGGTTAATACTATACTATGTTATCAAGAAAAGAACCTAGTCGGTAAACCCTAAGGTTATCGCTATCGGTTAATGAAGGTGGAATGTCTACCGAGTGAAGTTTAGTATTCACCGAGTTGTTACCGAGTTATAATCGAGCTATAACAAAATGCATTAAATGGTTACATGTGTTATTTAATGAAGGAAGCTGATGAGATGGAACTGATCAATGATTGGTGAGTCGTGGAAGAAGTTTGTTAACGAATCTAAGGCGATGGAAAGTCGGCATGAAGATCTACAGCTCAGATTGTATCGCAATACCCTGGCACAAGTTCCAAGAAATGTATGCAAGTTCCAAGGCGGGGTAAAACATTTTCAGATCGAAAGATGCATTGAACCTGGACAAGATCGAAGATCTGATGGCTATGATTGATCATGGGAAATGTGATCAAGGAGATTAAGCGGTTACCTAATTGTTTATAAATAGGAAACTATTGATAAACAATGTATGCGGGCAAGTGTATGCACAGGGATGCTACATAGTGATTACCGAGCACAGAAGCTTGAAGACCTATTTGAATAACAGAGTATAGAAGCCCAATAGATAGACAAGATTAGTTCTATGTCTAGATTGTATTGAACGAATAGGAATCTTCTTTAGCATTTTAGATGTGTAGTTGCAGATAGATTTTATTACTGTTATTTTGTGAAAGTGATAGAAAATCTCTTAACCGAGTGGACTTAATAGTATTATTTGTAAAACCCTCTAGCAAGGTGACATTCTGATTGAGTGTTTGAAATCCTTTAACAAGGTCACTTCTAACAAAGTGAAGATCCTAACAGATTTGAGGGAAATCCCTTAATCGGGTCACATCTAACAATGTGTTTGTAATCTTTAATAGGATTTGCTTTTAACCGAACATACTCTAGAAGAGTATATTTCGTAGTGGGTCTGAAATCCCATAGTGGTTTTTCCCTATTTGGGTTTCCACATTAAATCTGGTGTTATGAGGTTTATGATGTTCATATGCTTTTGAGTTTGCATGTTTAATAGTTTTGGTTATATTACTGATATATATGTTACCGATGTTGAATCTGATGTTTTTATGGAGGATTAAGTTTGTATGATTCACCCCCCCCTCTCATCTTGTTGGCTATTGGATCTGTACTTATATTAAGTATCAGAACTATCAATTGGTATCAGAGCTTTGGACTCTAGAAGGAAAGTTTAAAGGCACTTGAGTTAAAGATCCAAAAATGTATAAGAGGGATGCACCGAAGCTAAACAAGTCAAGTTTCTCTACATGGCAGAAAAGGATGAAGCTACATCTATTAGGAGTTGGAGAATATGCTGTATACTATTTGGAGAATGATTTTGTCACATCGAGCACCTATCCATTGACTATGGAAGAGATAAAGGCAAAGCAAGAACATATTCAAAGAATGATTGAAATAACATCCGCATTGACCGATTCAGAGTTTAATGATCTAGAAGGCTGCAATGATGCAAAGGCAATGTGGGATAAGCTCATATCAGTATATGGAGGAGATGAACATGTTCAAAGAGCAAAAGTAGATAGTCTAAGAGGACAACTTGAATCTATGAGGATGAATGAAGGTGAGAACATAACTCAGTATAGTACAAGACTAAAGGAGATTGTCAATCAAATCAAAGGAGCAGGTGAAACTATTGAAGAAAAGGATATAACAAGTAAGTTGTTGAGAACCCTTCTACCATCTTATGCAATCCGAGTCTCTACAATCAATGAATTGAGGTATGTACCTAATATGCTAGTTACTTTAGATGCTACTATTGGTAAGCTACATGCATTTGAGTTAAGTAACTTTGATAACAGTGGATCTTCGATAAATAAAGTTGAATCTGCATTTAGTTCTTTTCATCTTGATGAATCTAATGATTTCAATGAAAGAAAGTATAAGTACTCTGAAGGAGATCACAGTGGAGTAAGTGAAAGATTTCGTAAGAACATGGAGGCAGTACACAAATTGTATGAGGAAATCAGAAAGCAGGAAGAGTTTGAAGCACTATTAGCCAAAAGGTTACCGAGAGACAAAGGTAAGTATAAAGGAAAACTACCTTTGAAATGTTTCAATTGTGATAAGATAGGACATATGGCTTCTAACTGTCCTGACAAAGATTTTACTGAAAAGAGAGATTACCGAGATGACAGACAGAAAGATAATCATTACAGAGGACACCGAGACTTTAGAAGAAGAGATAGAAAGACATGCCTAATAGCTGATGAAGAATCCAACAATGATAAATCAAATGAGACTGATACAGAGGAAGTAGTTTATGTGGCTATCAAAGATGGATCAGATGAAGAAAGGTATGAAGAAAAAGCCCTAATATCTCACTTAAACACTAATGATTCTTTGATTATAGATAGTGGATGCTCACATCATATGATAGGAGATAAACACAAGTTTGTTATATTAGAAGATTATGATGGAGGCTATGTCAAATTTGGTAATGATGCACCATGTCCAGTGAAAGGTAAAGGATCTATAACACTTCTTGATAATGCAAGATGCAATGATGTTTATTGGGTTGAAGGTTTTAAATATAATTTGTTGAGTGTAGCACAACTAAACAACACAGGTTATCGAATAGAATTTCAGAAGGGAATTGTCAAAGTTCATGACAAGAATGGAAAGTTAGCTGCTACCGGGACACAAACAAAAGGTAACACATTTCACCTTGACTCAACTCAGAATAAGTGTTTGTATGCAAAGTTAGATGATACCTGGTTATGGCATAAAAGGTTTTGTCATGTCAATTTTGATAATATGATCAAAATAAGCAAGAAGCATAGAGTAAGAGGTCTACCGAGTCTTGAAAAACCTGAAAATGCTATGTGCCGAGGATGCCAGATGGGTAAGATGACAAGATCAAGCTTTACAAGTAAGTCTTATACTTCTAAGGGAATTTTATATCTAGCGCACACTAATCTTTGTGGTCCTATGAAAGTTCAAAGTTATTATGGTGATAAATATTTCATATTATTTGTGGATGACTATTCAAGGATGATGTCAGTAATGTTTCTAAAATAAAAATCAGAAGCTTTTCAAATGCTTAAATGGTACAAGGCAAGAGTCGAAAATGAAACAGGAAGACAACTAAAATATCTTAGATCAGATAGAGGAGGAGAGTTCACATCTGATGAGTTCAACTTATTTTGCAATGATCATGGTATTAAGAGACAAGTCTCCGCACTGAGAACTCCATAGCAGAATGGAATAGCTGAGAGAAGAAACATATCTATTGTGGATTGTGCTAGAACACTGATGATTGAAAAGAAGGTGCCACAAACATTTTGGAGAGAAGCAATAAGCACAATAGTTTACACCTTGAACCGAGTTCAATTGAAGAAAGGTGCTTTGAAGACACCATATGAAATCTGGTATGATAAGAAACCTAATGTTAGTTATTTTAAAATCTTTGGAAGTAGATGCTATGTTCACAAAGATGATAGAAATGGCAAATTTGATCAAAAAAGTGAAGAAGGAACATTTCTAGGTTATTCTTCTAGAAGCAAAGCATTTAAATGTCTGATCAAATCATCTAACAAAATAGTAGAAAGTGCAAATGTGAAAATTGATGAATTTGCAGAAAGAAATGATGAAGGAAATTCCAAGGAACTAGAAGACTATGATGAATTTGGCTATGTGCAACTGAGAAGTCCTACCGAGAAGACTGTTGAAGAAAATGAAGAGAATATCTAGTTACTGAGTGATGAAGAAGATCATACAGAGCCTACCGAGCCTGTATTAGCCAAGTATGTCAGAAGACATGATGCACCAAGTCAGATTATAGGAGATAAAGATGATCTAGTGATGACAAGGAACAAATTGAGACATAACACATGTTTGATATCTGAATTTGAACCGAGAATAGTGAAGGAGGCATTTAACAGTGAAGATTGGATAAATGCTATGACAAAAGAGATTGATCAAATCAAGAAGAATGACACATGGACACTAATCCCAAGACCGAAGGACAAAAATGTAATCGGTACAAAGTGGATTTTCAGAAACAAGCTAAATGAAAAAGGCGAGGTCATTCGAAACAAGGCAAGACTAGTTTGCAAAGGTTATGCTCAAGAAGAAGGAATTGATTATGGTGAAACTTTTGCACCTGTTGCTAGACTTGAAGGAGTAAGAACATTGTTGGCCTATGCTGCTTTCAAAAATTTCAAGATATATCAAATGGATGTCAAATCTACATTTTTGAATGGAATACTAGAAGAAGAAGTTTTTATTGAACAACCTGAAGGATTTGTTGAAGACAATAATAAAGATCAGGTATGTAAATTGAACAAAGCTTTATATGGTTTGAAACAAGCACCTAGAGCATGGTATGAAAGATTGCACTCTTATTTGATTAAGATTGGTTTTATAAGGACAAGTGAGAACAACAACATGTACATGAAGAATGATGAAAATGGAATACTGATCTCAACCATATTTGTTGATGGTATTATATTTTGTGGCAATGACTCTTTATGCAAGAACTTTGGAAATGAAATGAGTAAAGAATTTGAGATGTCATTAATCGGTGAGATAAAGTATTTTATAGGTTTACAGATACTGCAAATGAAAAATGATATTTTCATTACTCAATCCAAGTACATAAAGGAAATCTTGAAGAAATTTGGTATGGAGGATTCAAAACCAGTAAGTACTCCTATGACTACCAACTGTAAATTGTCAAAGAATGATGAATCTACATCTGTTGATGAGACACTTTACTGATCCATGATTGGAAAGCTACAATATGTTGTTCACAACAGACCAGATATAACACATGCAGTAGGTATAGTTGCAAGATTCTCTGCAGATCCTAAGGAAACACACATGACAACAATCAAAAGAATCTTTAGATACTTGAAAGGCACTGAGGATTATGGCTTAGTATATTAGAAAGGAAATGATTTTGATTTAAAAGTTTATACTGATGTTGATTGGGCAGGCAACATTGATGACAGAAAGAGCACAAGTGGAGGAGCTTTCTTTTTAGGAGAAAGACTAGTGAGTTGGCTTAGCAAGAAACACGGATGTGTTTCACAGTCAATAGCAGAAGCTGAATATGCTGCTGCAGCACTAAATTGTACCAACATTGCATGGATCAAATAATTGTTGGAAGGTATAAATGAGAAAGTTACCGAGCCAGTAACTATATTCTGTGACAATACTAGTGCCATTAATATTTCAAAGAATCCTGTTATGCACTCTAAGACAAAGCACATATCTATGAAACATCATTATCTTAGAGAAGAAGCTTAAGTGAAGAAAGTGGTGTTGGAGTATGTTAGCACAAAGGAACAAATAGCAGATATCTTCACCAAGCCACTGCCAAGGGACACTTTTGAATATCTCAGAAGTAAGTTAGGGGTCCTACCCCTATCTTCTACTCATTGACCGAGTTCGGTGAAAGCATCAATCCGATGACTCTATTGAATATCTTTTGGGAGTTGATGTTGATTTATACACTTTACGATGTTTTCTAAAGGTGTATAGGAAATATTACAGGGAACAGGAATTGAAGACAAATGCTCTGACCGAGACTCAGTTGATACACAACAGTAGGAAATCACTTCTTACAGAAAGAAATTATGTTTTAATTCTTTACTTTTTGGCATTGTTGTCAAAGGGGGAGAAGACCTACAAAGGGGGAGAAGACTAATATAGAGGGAGAAGACCTATCAGGGGAGAAGACTAAAAGAAAACCAAGCAGACTACATATTGGAAAGAAAACTGAAAATAGGAGAAGTCTAATGTATGGGGGAGAGCATTTCAGCATTTCAGAATCACAACAATCCGAATCTTTTAAGGTCAAATCAATTGGTTTTGCCATCAATGCCAAAGGGGGAGATTGTTGGCAATATAACAGACAATGAAAGATTGTTGGCATTTCATAAGGATATTGAGAAGGTTGTTGATGATTATGGATATAACTGATTAAAGATGTTTACTGTCTTGATATTATTATTTTGTCATTGATGTCAAGAAATTGATTTTCTAATTCAGTATGATGTTGCCATATCTTGAGAAGTATGATATGAAGATTATAAAGATATCGGTAAAAGACACAGGAAAGAATATGATGAATTAGGGGATGAATAAGGTATTCAATGGGCAACTACTATCGAGTTAGAAAATGATGAGATCATGATGTTTTAGATTGTTTTAACATCATACATATGTTGTAAAATGTAAAGGTTAATAATATACTATGTTATCAAACAAAGAACCTAGTCGGTAAACCCTAAGGAACCTAGTCGGTAAACCCTAAGGTCATCTCTATCGGTTAATGAAGGCGGAATGTCTACCGAGTGAAGTTTAGTATTCATCGAGTTGTTATTGAGTTGTAACTGAGCTATAACAGAATGCATTAAATGGTTACATGCGTTATTTAATGAAGGAAGCTGATGAGCTAGAACTGATCAATGATTGGTGAGCCGTGGAAGAAGTTTGTTAACAAATCTAAGGAAATGGAAAGTCGGCATGAAGATCTACAGCTCAGATTGTACCACAATACCTTGGCACAAGTTCCAAGAAATGTATGCAAGTTCCAAGGCGGGGTAAAATGTTTTCAGATCGAAAGATGCATTGAACCTAGACAAGATCGAAGATCTGATGGCTATGATTGATCATGGGAAATGTGATCAAAGAGATTAAGCGGTTACCTAATTGTTTATAAATAGGAAACTGTTGATAAACAATGTATGCGGGCAAGTGTATGCACAGGGATGCTACATAGTGATTACCGAGAACAGAAGCTTGAAGACCTGTTTGAATATCAGAGTATAGAAGCCCAACAAATAGACAAGATTAGTTCTATGTCTAGATTGTATTGAACAAATAGGAATCTGCTTTAGCATTTTAGATGTGAAGTTGCAGATAGATTTTATTACTGTTATTTTGTGAAAGTGACAGAAAATCTCTTAACCGAGTGGACTTAACAGTCTTATTTGTAAAACCCTCTAGCAAGGTGACATTCTAATTGAGTGTTTGAAATCCTTTAACAAGGTCACTTCTAACAAAGTGAAGATCCTAACAGATCTGAGGGAAATCCCTTAACCGGGTCACATCTAGCAATGTGTTTGTAATCTTTAATAGGATTTGCTTTTAACCGAGCATAGTCTAGAAGAGTATATTTCTTAGTGGGTCTGAAATCCCATAGTGGTTTTTCACTATTTGGGTTTCCATGTTAAATCTGGTGTTATGAGGTTTATGATGTTCATATGCTTTTGAGTTTGCATGTTTAACAGTTTTGATTATATTACTGATATATATGTTACCGAGGTTGAATATGATGTTTTTATGGAAGATTAAATTTGTATGATTCACCCCCCCCTCTCATCTTGTTGGCTATTGGATCTGTACTTATATTAAGTATCAGAACTATCACAAACCTCCAGCAATCTGCAACACAAGCTTCTAGAGAAGGATGGGATAACCACACTTTTTCAAATGTAAAAGGGAAATTTCTCTTAGAAGAAAAAGAATTGGCAGTGAAAGAAATAGGGTAATGATCAAAACCAATCTTGATAACATATGCCAAAGAACAACTATACTTTGATAACCACTCAGGAGTAATTAAGGTTCTATCTAACTTAACTTGAATAAGATCAGCTCCAGTTATTCTATTAGTCTAGGTATAGTTAATCCCTTGGAGATCCACATCCATAAGAGATTTATTTCAAGTGTGTTATGTAATAGACATGATGGTTGTATTTATTATAAGATGCCTTTTTTGGAAGGTTCTTGTGCTCTATGTAGTGGTATGGAATGTTTACCAAGATGTGTACATTTGGAGAGCACATATGAAATTGGTACGAAACTAATTTCTTTTGTAAAATACAAGACAATCACATATGGAGTTAAAGGTGGAAATGATTTGAGAAGATGTGAGTTAGTGAGAAATGATATGTGTAGCTGAATTTATGAAAATGTTTCAAGAGAAACTAGTTTATGAGTACATAATGCATACGCATAGAGCTCGATGGTTAGATGAGAAATTCAAGTTATGTAAGGACACATTTCCTCTTGGCACCATTGTTTCTATCGTTGATTTTGCTGAAAATTATACACTACAACCTCAAAATGAAGTGCAATCTATGTATTATCATTCTACACAAGTTTCTATTTTTGTACACATAACATTCATGCATGCAGATGATAGCACAAAGGAGGATAGAAAGGCTGTAAGAGAGTATCATTTCTACATAAGTGATGATCATACTCATTCGTCAAAGTTTGTACAAGGATGTTTTAAATTTTTCTATGATAATTTAAAGGAAAGAAACATACAATACAATCGACACTTAATATGGTCAGATAATTGCACCCCACAATTCAAGAATACAAGGAGGTTTTATTGGTTGACAAGGATGCATATGACAAGTAGTGTACAACATTGTTGGAATTTCACTAAGGGTGGACATGGTAAGGGAGAGAATGATGGTGCAGGAGCATGTGTAAAAAGAGCCCTAGCTAGAGAACAATTGAAGTACGAAGGTGGTGCTGAGTTGATAGATGCAGAAAAAATTGTGCGATGGTGTAACTCTACGATGGGTCCAGGTAATCCAGGTACATAAATAGTTCATAGATATTTTTGATTGATCACTGAATCTAACATTGAAAACTATCTAAATTATTGTACAGTTGCAGGATCGAGTGACATGCACTCATTTATGAGTTCAAATGCAAGTTCACTAGTAATTTATACGAGACAGATGGTATGTTTTTTCTCTTCATGCATATATTTTTTGTTGGAAGAATCTGAATCACAAGAGTGGGTTGACAAATTGTTTTGTAGACCATTGGTTTCCATTGATACATATCAAATTCCCAAAGCACTACAATTGAGCCAAATGGAGACATCAGTGGATTTTGACCATGTATCCGACCTAGTGGATTCAAGTGATTTTTTGAGTTAATTTTTTTGCAAGTATTCTTTTTGGTTCATTTTATTGTACATCACACTTTATTTTTGGTATTAATTATCACTTTATAAAATGCAGGCCATGTGTATGCAGTTGTTGTAGAAGAGACCAATGAAGAAGGGACAAATTACTTTTTGTGTCGTTGCGTTGAGCCTAAAAAAAAATTGACAACCACAATCATTGATGGAGAGGGTATTGAGTACCCAATAGGGTCTGTTGTTGTGACAAGAACATAGCTTAGCATGTGTATTAATTTTGATGTTTGGTTCTTCATGTGAATTTGATGAAGTATCGTGGTAGACCTCATAACAAGATTTTATGGAAAGTTCATGAATCTGACCACGAGGCAATACTTGACACAATACGAGTTAGAGTCGATTCTGAAGGCTCACTTGATTGATTCTACAGTTCAGAGTAGAATGATTTTGAGATTTTTGTATATATTATTGGTGAATTGTTCTATATTTGTTTTTTGTATATATAAATGCCCATGAGCTGATTTGAACATGTTTAGGGGCATAGTTTTGTATATTTAAATGACCATGAGCTGATTTGTACATATTTAGATGCCAAATTTTGTAAATTAAAATGGTGATGAGTTGAATCGCACATATTTAAATCCCAAATTTTATATAAAAACCCATGAGATGATTTGTAACATTTTTTTGTATATTTAAATAGTGAAGAGCTAATTTGTCCATATTTAGAGGCAATTTTTTGAATAATATGTGACAATGATTTGTGACTATTTTTTATGACTATATTTTGTGACTATGTTTTGAGTTTATGTGATGTGATAAGGTCAATCATGTGCTGGATTGTTGGCATTGACAAAACTAGTCAATCTAGACAACCGATATATGTGCTAAGGTTTGTCATTGATGTCCAACACTTACCGATGAAGACACTAACCAGTGAAGTGGTATAGGTAGAGTGGTGTTGTTTTTCGATAAGCAAAAGTGATGACTTACAATACATGGAAACAAAATTGGTATTGAATGATCAAAGGTTCATTCAACTCAAGGAAAAATAAACTAAGTCAATCGGTCTATCATTCAGGAAGATCAGTCACTTTGATGATGGTGAAGCCACAAAAGGTGACTTGGGCAAGAAAAATTGTTTGTTCTAACAAACCGGTAGCTCATCGGTAAATAAGGGAAGAGACTTGGTGCTAGCACAATAAACCGGTAATCAAAGGATGATCCGGTAATATAGAAGTGCAGTGGCATACCGGTACACCGATATGACAGAAGGAAGACATGTGATCACTATAAATCTCAGAGCGGTGATCGGTTATTCGGTTGCGGTGGCAAAGGATGAGTTGGTGAGATTGTGTCTATGCCAAATTATATGTTGGTAAGGTCAACTTTCAGTTATCATGCAGTCAAGCATGATTACATATGGATTTTCTGGTTCACACTTATTTGGCTGAACATGACTTAGAAGTTTCTATCTTTGGGAGATGTGGTGGTAGAATTGGGTGAACACTTGGCGAAATTGCTGTAAGGAATGCAGAGAAAGAGTGGGAGATTTTTAATTTGAAATCTTCCAAAATCCATGATTGGTTTGATTGACGAAATGATTGAAGGTGTCGACAGAAATTGTATAAAATGTTCTTGAAGTTCATTCAGAAAGTTTTGATCATGAAACTTGCAACAAGGATAATTTGTTGAAGGCGATCCAAAGTGAAGAGTAGAGAGTGAGGAAGTGCTAAAAGATATTAGCACAGTAGAGTGTGTTTTGAGGTAGATCGACTAAGTGCAGAGTCGAGAGATAGTGATCCGACATAGTGCGGAGATGAAGGTTAGGGGACTGACAAATTCCAGAGCCGAGGGTCTAAGGATTGATAGAATTTAGGGCCGAGGGATTTGTGACCGACTGAGTGAAGAGCCAAAGGTGTAAGAAGGAAACTGATGTTGTGTAGAGAAGACACAACCGATGTATGTTGAGTGTGATGCATATTGAGATCTGATGAAGCTATCAGTAGCTAATTCAGCTGATCATCCATTTTGTTGCTTTCTAACAACTGCAACTTAAATCACTTAACTGAGTGGACTTTAACAGGTCCCTATTGTAAAATCCCTGATGTTCTAAGTCTTCTAACCAGGCTACCTTTAACAGGGTAAAGGCACTAACCAGACTTGTTCAAAATCCCTTAACCGAGTGGCACCTAACAGTGTCTTTGTAATCTCCAAACAAGGATGGCTCTTAACCAGGCGTACTCCAAAAGAGTACAAATTTTGTGAGTTTCTACTCACACCGTGGTATTCTCCCTATTGGGTTTCCATGAGATAACTCCTTGGTGTCACTGTCAACTTTTCATGCTTGCATATTTTACTACAGTGATTAAGTATATTGTTGGATCTTAGATGAATACACATTTAAGATAAAAGTTAAATTGTGAAAATTTGATTAAGTGTTGATTCACCCCTCCCCTCTCAGCACCGGTTGGGACTAACATCATGACCATTCTTGATAAGGTCAATCATGAGAATTTTTGATTCTTGTATAATCATGGATAATTATTTTAGTCATTGTTGGGTCATGGGAGTCATGGATTGAGTCTAGATACAATTTGAGCAAAAATTATCATTATTATCCAAAAAGTTGTCAAGCAACTTCTACATCGTGCTGGTAGGGTATGGCTATTGATGTTGTGATGCTTTTGGAGGCACGACAAGAGCATTCCTAGCGTAAAACTTCCCACCAGGGCACACTTGTGATGTTAGTTTGTGTACACGATGAATGAAATAAATTCTAACTTATCTTGCAACTTTGCATTGCATGCAACTAACTGTTTTTGCAACAGGCAAAAAAATGCTACCAATTGAAAATTGCTCCAATTATTTAGAAACTGAGATAGGCCATTGTAGATAAGCCTCACATAACACTACAGGTTCAATTTATTGATCATATGTATCTTGGATTGGGAGAAATAGTCCATCAAAGTTTGACAATTTTTTGGACTCAGGGCACTTAAGAGATTACGCTGGTAGGGTATGTCTCTCGATGTTCTGGCGCTTTGTGAGGTATGATAGGAGAATTACTAGTATAAACCTGCCCACCAGGATGCACTCGTGATGTTGGTTTGTGCACATGACAAACAAAATCAATTTATAGCCTATCTTGCAACTTTACATTGCATGCAACTGACGATTTTTGCAGCAGGCCAAAAAATGCTACCAATTGAAAATGGCTTCAAGTCATCAGAAATCGATATAGGACATTGCAGATGAGCCTCACATGACCCTATAAGTTCAAAAAGATTGAACATACGTGTTCTGGATTGGGAGAAACAATCCATCAAAGTTTGACAATTTTTTGGACTTAGGGCACTTGAGAGATCGTGCTTGTAGGGTGTGCCTCTCGACGTTCCAACGCTTTGGGAGGCACGAGAGGAGAATTCCTAGCATAAACCTTCCCACGTGGATGCACTTTTGACGTTGGTTTGTGCACATGATGAACGAAATCAATTCTAGCTTATCTTGCAACTCTGACAACTTTGACAACTCTGACAACTTTGACAACTTTGACAACTCTGACAACTTTGACAACAAATGAACAACTTTGAAAAAAAGTGAGAAACTTTGACAACAATTGAGAAAATTTTACATCTTTTATCCAAATGAGCCCAAACTTAGACAACTTTGACAACTTTGACAACAACTGAGCAACTTTGACAATAATTGAGCAACTTTTACATCTTTTAACCAAATGACCCCAAAATTTCACAAATGGCTTCAAATGATCATTAATGGTCCCAAATTACCTTATTTAGATAAAAAATGGTAAAACAAGATGAGAACCAAAATTTGACCATTGCGAGCATGAGGGCGCTCTCACACCAAACACATTGACAAATATAAATGAAAGGAATCAAAAGCATCCACTGATCATTACCATGGATCAAATCTGACCACTATCATTGAATTTCATTTTCATTGAAACAAAGAGTTTTGTAGGGTTAATTCAACATTTTAGAAAGTTTATCAAATCATATTCTATGATTGCAATGTTTTATATCATAGATTTTTATTGTTTATATTCATATTGTTGATTACATAGGCAAATAATCATTTAACTTTATAAAAGGCCAACCACCAAATACAACAAATGCACAATAATGAACTCAATACACATTTATTGGATCAAATATCAACATTTATATATATCAAAAAAGGCATGTATGCCAAGTCAATACAAGTATTACAAAAATGTGGCATATGCCATGCCCAAATTGATATACAATAAAAATGTAGAATATATATACATGTATTGGCCATTCAATGACCACAACTAACACTATATGATCCTAAACTTGTGGTGGATCATCAAAATCGAGCCTCTTCGATGTAGTACGCAACTCTGTAGATTGCTGTAAAACCACAATTCAAAAGAAAAGTTGCAACCGTTTTGTAGAAAATAGTTCACAATTATCAACATAACTATGCATTTAACTATAATTTCTTTGCAATTGAAATGTAGATTACCCCATCGCCTGATCTCGGATCTAATGTCTTCGCTCTCTTCTCCTTGTTAGTCTTAGGAGTTTTCTTGAACACAAACTTCAAAGGCTCCAAGTTATGGCCGAACCGCGAAGGGGGCTATTGTAGATTAAATGCACAATTAATACAATGTACTAAAATATATACATCAAAAACACTAAAAATCTATAATATAGAGGAAAAAAGTGTACCAGAGCTTGAGATGCTTCCCCAATAGATTGAGCAGGGCTCACCATTGATGGAGCAGTTGTTGCTATTACTTGTACGAAAAATGATCAAATATTAAATACAATTATTAATTGGTAAGTATTGTAGGTTAAAAACAATTAATGTAATATATCAAACAAAAGTATACCAGAGCCTGAGATGCTTCTCCTGTACACAGAGGTGGGCTTGTCATTGATGAAGCAACTATAGATATTTCCCGTATGAAAAAATGATAAGATTATAATTTATGACAAGTTCACATGTACACGTGCATATAATCATCAAATAAAGAAAATAAAGTAGAGATATATACCTCTGCCCTCTCTTGATCCTCGGGCGTATCAGGTGCATTCAACATATCTATATAGCTCAATGGCCGCTGTACATATAAAATAGACAAACAACACTAATCAATCTACGAATCCCAACTAAGACAATTTCAACCTTTTCAAATAATTGTACAACTAAAAATGTGTTCAATTACCTTCTTCCCACGTTTTGGCATCCGCGAGGATTTCTTTTGCTGAGGATGAGGTCTAGACATGGAGGGGTTACCCTCAAAATACAAAATTAACATGAGATATTAGTACAGATAATATTAAACATAATTTAACAAATCTAAAATGAAATGACTTGAGTATTCCATCAAAAGAATACATAAAATAAGGTGTACAAAATATGATACCGTATATCTTTGTAGGACAAAATCAATCGCTAAGAGCGTGCCATCATCAATCTGGGACATTTGGTCCCCTGACAATACCAACAAATAAAAAATTGTCAAGAATTAAAGAGATTTAGTATATCTTGTAATTTTTTTGAATTCAAAGTCTACTATTCTATTTTAACATGTTGCAAAATTTATACCTCAGGCGTCGAAGTTGCCGTTGCAGTAACCACGGGAGGAATATCAGATACCGCTGCTGCATCCAGAAATGCTTATTATTTGTATCAATTTTAGTTGATCTATAAATGAAAATTCATTTAAAATTACAAATTTTAAGTGACTGATAAATAAAATGCTATGAATTCAGATCAACACACCTGTGTCTGTGACTGACTGCGAAACAACATGTCCATCAACTCATCCGTTAGTGCCACATCCTCGGTCATGTAGGTCTAACATCTAATCCCACAAATCGTGCACAAATGGGATGTGGATCCATCTGCAGTGACCTCGTCATCCGTCCCTGTGCATATCCCCGAGCAAGTAGAACACACATGCTGAATGGGATCACTAGCACCACCTATAGCAACTAATGGCTCATCATCTGGTACAAGAGCGTGTCCTAACTATGTCCCATGTTGGATGGTCGCATCAGTCAATGTTGTGGCCACCTGAAGAGTCTGTAGCTCCATCGACTCTTTCAGATCTACTAGGATAGTCAAATGCACCTTGGGTTTGGGTGCTAGGGGATGACGACTCTCCTAGGCTACTCGCCTATGGGCTCCAGGTCTATCTTGGGAAGAGCCGCCACCTCTACCATGGAACTCTCTCATTTCAAAATAATTAGGCAACTCATTGAGGACAAACTCATAGTATACTTTCCTCAAAAAATACAATGGCACCTCAAAATTATTACAAGGTGGTTTATCAAAGAGCATCCACCACCTCTGCCAAAAAAACTCTTCATCTGCACATTGGTACACCAATGTATGGGAAACCTCTTTTTATTAAGAGGTAACAAATCACTAGTTCTAGGATTAACAAAAGGGCACATATTTGTTGTTTACTAATGTTTTTGTTTTTCACTCCCTCATATGATAACCCACTAGCATAATATTGATGACACCTATCCCTTAGTTTCCCCATTTTGTAATTTAATTGGAAACTGTAGTGGCACCACTAGCTAATGTTTCTAGGCTAGTGGCGAGGGATTTATGATTCTCAAGATCCGATCTTTTCAATTTATTAACCAGTCTATTTATTTTAGCTATGTTTTGCCCTAACTGATTAAGCAATTGCTCATGTGTATTAGGTGTACGCTCAAAAGGAGGAGCTGGAGGTGTATTCTGTGGGTTTTGTTCGGGGTTTTGAGGAGGTGCATCTTGTTGTTGCTGTTGTAGATTTTTAAAATCTAGTTTGTGTAACAAAAAATAAAGAAACCTAATCAAAATAAACAAATTTAAATTCAAAACGTAAAAAAAATTGATCAAATACGAAAGAAAAACAAAAATCAAGCAAAACCAATCTTGATCCATGGTATTTGGGTGAGATAAGAGGGAGCCTATGTGTGGTTTAGTGAAAAAAATCCCAAATTCTCAACTCCCAACTGTGTGAAAAATAGGACATAGCCGGCCAATTTTTTTTTTTTTAATTGACATGTACCGCGTATGTAGTGCTTTAGGACTTAAAACCACGTATGGGGTTCTAATTCCTAAAGAACTGTGTACGCGGTCATTTTTCTAAAGGAACCCTGTACGCGTTTTTGTCCCTTTAGGCTCAGGGACCTAAATCCTTAGTGCGCATGGGGTGATTTGAATTTTAAGTACCGCGAATGCGGTGCCTATTTTTTCTCCTTTTTTTAGGTGTGTTTCCATTTTTCTGCATACCATCTTTGTGCACTTACCCATCTATAAGTTCAAATCTACAGTGTAAGTTGAAAGAAAATTCAAATGAAGTATGCAAAAATCTACATGAAGGATTTGATAAACATGTAAATTCGGTTCATGAGGACAAAAGGATGGCATTTGGGAGTCTCACATGAGGCTTCATCATCTTTGCGAGAAGATCCACACAAAGATTCTATAGGAGAGATAAGCATGGATTCTCTTGATGTATGACATGAGATTAGCATGGATAATAATGGTATGGATTCTTTAGGTGATCACAATGCATCTTCTAGTGTGATAGTTGATTCCCATGATTATTAAATTCCTACACATGAAGAAAATCAGAACATGGCATTCTAGATTTGAGAGTCAAACATGAGGAATATGTTGTGGATTCAAACCACAAAATGTTTTGATTTTGTATATCACATCTTGGAAGCTGTAAAGAAGACACAAAAACTGTGTGATGGATGGTTACAAAGAGCTAAAAAGGCAAAGATTCTTGCGGCCAAAGCAAGACAATACCTACAAGAGGTCAAGGAACAATGCAACCAGCTAAATAATGCAAGGAAACAAAGAGAATTATTCATTAGATCATTATTTGTTCCAAGAGAATAATGTATATAAGTTGAGCATGCAAAGGAAGATATTCTTGAGGTAAGCAAACAATAAGAACATGTTGTGTGTGGACAAGAGAAGACTTGGTATAATTCAGAAAATTTAGTATGTGTATCTAGTTTGCATCATGAGGTTTGTGAGTTTCCTCTTTTAGAGAGTCCTTTGATGATTCAAAACTATTATGATAATGGACACACACTTGGTCAACCAACCACTAGTAATATACCTATTTATGTAGTAGGAAACATTATTGATTCCATTTTGATGGAACATGCATCATCCACAATGAAAGAACATTTGTGAAGATCATATGAGGTATTTTGTCTTAGAAAGCTGACTATAGGGATTAAGAGATTCCCTAATGAGAAGATCTTACAGTTTCATAATGTTTGGTTTGTTTTGCATACTACACCATGGAGTTGGTTATTAATGATAGACAGATCGACTTTAGCAATGAGGAATTTATGTTACTATTAGGAGGTCACACCTCATAGGCTTGCACTCATGGAGGAACAATCTTCCCTCAGAAAAGATAGAAGAAAGAGAAATAAAGACACCTTCAAAAGGTATAAGCATAATTCTAGTTCCTTGAGTTGGGACAACAATATTGTGACATCACATAGGCACAAATCCAAGAGGGATAGTGGTGATGAGAAATGTAGCTTGGTAGACATTTGTGAGTAGATTGACAAGTATGAGGTAAATATTGAAACTTCAAATTGCCAACAATTTGATTTTATATCAGGAGTTGAAGAAGGGCATGAATCAATTTGTGATACATCAATGGAGCATGATAATGACTTGGCTTCAAGACATGAAATGCTACAAGATAGGGATGCCAAGTGCACTCTACTATTGAATACTTACAAGGCACTGAAAGAAAGGGTACAATCAGTCCTAAATCCTTGATTAAGGACTGTAGCACTATATCTCTATAAACCCATGAGTTAGCTGCTTATTTTCATGAAAAAGTAAGTGCTATGGGATCTCCAATTAATGGTGTACAAGATGCAAAGGTTAGACATAATATTTGTGATAATGCATCCTCTTAGAGGATTAGATTTGTAAAATTTGGGATAGTAACAATAAATTACTCCCAAAGAATGAAACATAGTTGGCAGGTGAAGGAAAGGAATACCCAATTGATGGTTCATCAAGCCAATATTCATCTTCAATAGGTTATTGATTCACATGGCTCCACAAATGATGACAAGCAAGAGTTATCTAACATTAAAAATTATGAGTTTTTAGTTGATGTTGACAATTTTATTGAGGTATATCATGATTTAATGGGTGACATGTTTAGTGGATCAACCACTTGTGGTCTGAAATTGGGTATTAAGGGAGACAACTACAATGCAACTACGGATTTATTGCCTATTTCATATGCTTATGCAACTATTTATTGTTTGGGTTGTGACATAATTTTCGTGGATTCATGGTTGACCCATGGCTGTCCTATGTGGTCTTACATTGTATTTCTAGATTTATTTGGGTCTACATCAGTTTATGGGTTGGATTGGAGTGTGTGGAGACACATTTACTTGATAGATAATGTGTATACGATGGGTTTATTTCTTATGCATGGGTATACAAACATCATTAACTTCACTTTATTTGCTGGTCTAATTTATAATAGCAGCCTTGAGGTGATAAATTTGATAGCTCACGAGGGGAGTTTCCAATATGTCACACGCTTTGGACAACAAGATACAAAAGCATCTATGAAGGCAAACTTGGAAGGTACAAAGTAAAAGTGGGTCTCATGTTGGTGATTAACCATCTCCCATTTTTACATGGTTTCATTCATCTTGTTATGCAAGAGCATGTGATAAGAATTAAAGAACCCCATTGCATGCAAGGTTGGACATTGTGCCTTTGTTTCATAACAATATTATTCCTTGATCACACTTGGAAGGTATATTTGGTTAGGGAAGAAGATGACATGGAGCTTGAGTTTACCCATGGAGGTAAAGAAATTGTGTTGAAGGCTACTGTAGTGTCGTAAATTGTACACCCTTGCTAGGGGGGTACAATTTCACACTTAGGTTAGCACCCGCCTTTGTGTGTCTTGCATCTTGCATTTATAATTCCCCTTTAAGATTTTAATTAATTAGTTTAATTAAATCTAAGGTCATGTTTCATCATTTTACATATTATAAAGTTGGGCCATTTACCCTAAGCATTCCCCTTTCCATCTTATTCCTCCAATAAATCATTCCTTGATCACTCTTGGAAGGCGTATTTGGTTAGGGAAGAAGATGACATGGAGCTTGAGTTTACCCATGGAGGTAAAGAAATTATGTTTAAGGCTACCAATAATGATAACCCAAAAATTATGGCAGCCAAGTGTATGCAATAATACTTTGATAATGATAATACCAATTGGAGGTGTTGGGATAAATAAGATTATTCCCTTTATGAAAACAACATGTCTCCTTATACTCATGATATGACAACCTTAGTACATGGTTCTAGCGGTGATATAATATCTTTATGTGATAATACTTTATGCTTGGCAATGAGACTTAATAAAGGTATACATTCACAAAATTCATTGTTTGCAAGGGAATTGCATCATTATTTGGTAACTTTAGTGGGTACATCTTTAAAACCGACCCTTGATGTAGCCAATATGCTTGATGACATTGTTGTTCTAGATTCATCTGACTATAGGGATACTCACATGGGATCATATATGAACATTGATCTTCATCGAAAAGGATCTATATATGTTGTTGGATTGCAGCTAAGTAGTAAAGTAGGGAATGCTGGTTTATTCCTATGGACAACAGTTGTCTGGTTAAAATTGAGTGAATTATATCATCCTTTCTTCTTTGGGAAGTGGTATAGTGCTTCGCTTCTTGACTCAAAGAGTGTTGGCTTTATAATATGGAGTAATGTACATCATTGGTTTTGCGTTGATTTGATTTATAACAATGCTTCTTGGTGGGGTATTTTGATTGATTTTACACTCTTGTCGACTGAATTATTCATACGCAGGAGTACTTATAGGTTTTTATGGTATATATATTGGTTTGGTGCACTTCTACATTGGGATTATGACTAAACACAAATCTTGGATCCGGGCATCGGTGTGTGTGGTGCATTCCTTTAGTGGATTCAAGATGAGTTGCTACACTTCGGGTATACAAATACTTATATCTGAGTAGCACAACGGTTGGGTGGAGAAAAGTTTCTCAGACTGATATGGGATCTAGGAATTGGTTTTCAATGTGCAACTGTAGGTTGCTTGAGGACAAGAAATCTCTAGGAAGGGAGGACTATAATGTCCATTCCTTCAACATCTCAAAAGCTTTAGCAGATGGTAGGCTTACTATTAGGGTCATGTAGGTCAGAAGTGTGGTTTGGGGACCCAACCGGGGGTTGTGGAGCTTAGTAGGTAGCTTTACAATCCTTTCAGATTGGAGTTCTAGTGTTGAATCCATTATTAAAATTGAAATATTAAGGTTAGCCTTAAGGGAATAGTAAAAAGTGAATAGTAAGAGAGAAACATAAGAAGAATAGTGAAACGTCCCCCCACCCCCCCATCCTAGTAACTTAAGTTGCTTTTAAAAGTGGGATAAGTTAACAATGAGGAATTCGACCCTCAATGTTATTTTATGATTTTTAGGCCAAATAGTAACCCCAAAATGGATCAAACTTTCTTGGCGAGGATAAAAGGGAATTTTGTCTATCATTTGGATTCATTCTTGTGTGCGGGAAAAGCAGGTCTATGAAACTTAAAATGTGAAAAATGCTTCCAAAGAGAGTTGTCCACACACCCACATGACTTCTTGGTGCAAGTTATGGAGTCATGAAGAATGACTCAACTTCCCAAGGTAGGTTCCATGGTTCTCTATCTGACAAGGTCCCTCAAGCCAATGCCTTTGCTCTCAGATCACTGAGAAAAGTGACTTAGAGATGACGAATGCAAGAACGAGGGATGTTTTAGATTTATTTTAGCATAAATGCATCCTATATATGCATGATTTTAAAAATGAAGTAAACTAGATTATAAGATGACAAGATTAGTAGCAATACTATCCTAACATGATATATTAGTCAATGATTTAAGCTAATGATAAAGGAAATAGTCTAAAATGCTTATTAGATTAATTCCTATTACAAAGAGAAGCTAACTGTATTGATAAATTTGAGCATAAATGAGATACTAAAAGCTTGCATGGATCCTTAAAATGGAGGAATGAGAGCTCTATTTATAGTGAAAATAGGGTAATGGATGGTCAAGATTGAAGGAGTTAATCAAGGGCCAGGATTGAAAGTTATCAATCCATGTTTGCGATTCTTACCAATGAAATGGTGACAATTGTCAACATAAGACTGCTTGAGAGTGGATGTAAGAAGCATTAAATGCTTAAGAAGACATGAAGGTTACCTTAGGAGGTAAGGGTTAAGGTTAGGTTAGGGTTATCCAATGGATAAAGCTTTTACCCAAGGGGTAAACTCTTGTGCAAAGGTTAAGGGGATAACCATGGTCAAAGCATTGAATGCTTGATGAGACCCCTAGGTTAGATGAGGGTTAAGTTAGTCAAAAAGTCTCTAACCATGCCACTAAGGGTTAGTTAACCATTAATGGTTTGAAGACTTCGGGGACAAATTTGTAAGAGTCCTTCCAAATTTGGGGGTATTCAATAAGTTAGCTTGTTGAAGGCATAGAGGCTTTAATGCCTTTTGAAGACTTTACTCCAAATTTGAGAAGTGACCTCCTCAAATTTAGGGAAAAGGGATAATGGATGGATTTAGGTTAAATGATTAGGATTAGATGGATTCTAGAAGAAATTAGGCATAGGGTTAGGATGCAAGTGGGAGATGTAGGAAAATGCAAGTGGATGAGGGATAATAGGATTAATTAAAATAAATTGCTTTATTTCAATTTAGTTGCAAATTGGAAAATTAAATAAATTAGATTTATTTAATTGGGGTAAATTATTTAATTAAATGTAAATTTAATAAAAAAGAAGGGAGAAGGGATTACATTAAATTAAATGATTTATTCAATTAAATGATGTAAAGGGCTTAAGTGAATTTAACTAAATAAATTGAATAATTTATTTAATTAAATAGAAGAATGTGGGCGATTTAATTAAATTAGATTTAACTAAATAGAGGAATGAGAATAAAATGAACATTAAATATTCATTTAGGAATATGGTCATTTTTATACATCTACATTTTGTTGGTATTTTGGTATGGTTTTATTATTGATGTCAACACCTACTAAAACTCTAGCACTTTGGAGATCTAGCAACATTCATTGGCAAGCAAGTGACTTTTGCACAGTCACCGGTATATGGTACACTGGCAGGATATAATGATCATCGATACTTGGAATGGCATGGAAAATACTTGGTAATATTGAAGACATTATTTGGACATCTTATCTTGGAGAATTGTTTATTGGCATATTCGTATTTGCATATTTGCTGTTACCGGCAAATAGGTTCAGGTTATTCACCGACAGGTTTATCTTTTCTAGATCAGTATGACACGCTATGGAGATGATTAATTATTGGAGATGATTAATTATTGTTGTAAATGCATTAAGCCGACATGTTGAATCAATTATTGCATTAGATATTGTATTGTTTGTAAAATGATTTTATTGTACTATCTTGTAGAGCCGACCTACTTAAATTGGTCTTAGGTTATGGTATAAATGTAAGGTCTTATTTGTAAGATCGAATGTGGAATGCAAAAAGCATTTGTGTGAAGGTATATGCGAGATTAAGCAGAGTTATACACACATACATCTTTTGAAGGTGAAGCTAGGTTTTGGTGAAAGCATATCAGAACTACACTGGTATTGAATCTAGCATATGAAGATGCTATTTTGAGCAGTACATTCTTATTGGATTTAACCATCCAATTGTAGTTAGTGTGACTCCCATTTGTGTTTGAGGAGTGAGCTCTAGGTGCTTATCCTTTCTGCATGTGCAGACCCCATTTATGTACACTTACTATCTGTAGTAGTATCATCTGATTGTGGGTAAGGTTTCCCACCATGGTTTTTCCCCTTACAGGGTTTCCACGTACAAATATTGGTTTTATGTGTTGTGGATGACTTTGTCTTTTTGTTTCATGCATTAATCTTTACCGGTATTGCAATTATCTATTAAATCTGTCCACTGGTATAATAGACTAGTTCACCAGTATTAAGTAGTAAATTGGTTAAGTTGTTTTGGTTTAAATTTATTAGACAACTGATTCACCCCCACTCTTAGTTGTCTCTGAGACCTAACAATTGGTATCAGAGCCTAGTCCTCTTTTGTAGAAGTTTAACAGCTTGAGGAGATCCAATGTCCACTAACTATTTCAGGAAGGACAGTCCTAAACTTGATGGAACCAACTATGGCATATGGAAGATCAGAATGGAGACACATCTAAATTGCATTGGCAAGGACATCTGGGATGTTACAAAGAATGGCTATACTGCTCCCACTTCCAGTTAGCGTAATCCACCTAACTTGACTAAAGACGGGGAAAATGATTGCAAAGCAAGAGAAACACTTTTGAGCGTATTAATAAATCATCAAATCATGGGATTATCAAATAGATCAACTGCTAAAGATATTTGGGATCATTTGGAAACACTGAATGAAGGAGATTCTACAGTCACAATTGCAAAACTTGAAAGCTTTCGGGTCAGGTATGAAAATCTGAAAATGGAAGAAGATGAAAAGATTTTTGCTTTTATGGAAAGAGTTAATGAAATTGTTTTGGGTATTAAATGTTGTGGAAGAACCTTAAGTGAAAATGACATTGTTTCAAAAGTTTTAAGAGGATTGCCACCGACATATAAAATGAAGGTTACTGCTATAAATGAGTTAAGAACAATGCCTAATACATCAGTAACTAGGGATACATTGATTGGAAAACTTTCAGCCTTTGAAATTGAGGAATTTGGTCCTGTTGCTACTATAAAAATAGATTTAGCCTTCAAAGCATCAACATCATCTGCATCATCATTTGACAAATCTGATTGGAAAGCCTTTTATGCAAGAGAACTTGAGGAAAGCAGGAGAGAAAATGAATAACTTGAAGAGCTTGAAGCACTATTTCCAAGAAAAATGCCTAAAGGTCCAGTTGGAAGTAAGTATGAAGGTAAAACACCCTTTAAATGTTTTAACTACAATAAGATTGGTCATAGGGCTTCAAGATGCCCTGATAGACATGCTAGACTAAGAGAAGAAGCTAGAAGGACATACAAGCCTAACCCTGAATATCAGAGATACAGATTTAAGAAGAATAAAGACAAATCTTGTTATGTTGCTGATGAAGGAGTGACTGATGGTTCTAATGAGGATCCGAGAGACAATGGATGGGTTTTTGTTGCTATAACAGAAGATCAACCGACACCTGTAGTCCAACTAGTAGAGCAGGCCTTGGAAGCTAAAATTGAAGTAAAGGATGAGTGGATCATTGATTTTGGATGCTCACATCATATGACAAGAGATAAAGGTAAATTCTTGAACTTTCAAGAATATAATGGAGGCTTAGTGAGATTTGGAGATGACAAAGCTTGTCTAATCAAAGGTAAGGGTTCAATATCTCTTGATGGTAAGCATAAAACTGACAATGTTTACTATGTTGAAGGTTTAAAGCATAAACTTTTGAGTGTTGGTCAATTAGTTGAGAAAGGATTTCAGTTACAATTCAAAAATAGAAAATGCAAAATCATGAATAGAACTGGTTTAGAAATTGCAACTGGTAATCAGACTAGAGGTAATATCTTTCATTTGAATAACAGTGAAAAGACATGCTTGATTGCACATATTGATAAAAGTTGGCTATGGCATAAGAGACTTTGTCATGTAAACTTTGATTGCATGGTAAAAATCAGTACTACTAAGGCAGTTAGAGATTTACCTAAAATTGTCAAACCTCACAATATAGTATGTAAGGAATGTCAATTTGGAAAACAAGTTACAGCTAGTTTCAAAAGTATTCCAGAAAAATCCAATAATGCTCTTGATTTAATTCATACTGATTTATGTGGTCTAGCTAGAACTAAAAGCTTACAAGGTGATAGATATTTTATGCTAATCATTGATGACTATTCTAGAATGTGTTGGGTTACTTTTCTCAGAGAAAAATTAGAAGCATTTGGAAAGTTTAAACTGTTCAAAACAATGGTTGAAAATGAAACCAGTAAGAAAATCAAATGTCTAAGATCAGATCAAGGAGGTGAATTTACATCTAAGGAATTTAATACATTCTATGAAGTGAATGGAATCAGAAGACAACTATCAGCACCTCGGACACCACAACAGAATGGAGTTGTTGAAAGGAAAAATAAAACTATCTTGGATGTAGCTAGAAGTATGTTATCAGAAGCAAATCTACCACATGTACATTGGAGAGAGGCAATAAGTACAACGATCTATACATTCAAAAAAGTTCACATCAAAGGTGAAACTGGTAAGACCCCTCATGAACTATGGTTTGGTATTACTCCTACTCTTAAATATTTTAGAATATTTGGAAGTAAATGTTACATTAAAAGAGATGAGTATATTGGGAAATTTGATCCTAGAAGGATGAAGGTTTTTTTTTAGGTTATTCATCTAAGAGTAAAGCATATAGATGTTTTAACAAGAGATTGCAGAAAATTGTTGAGATTACAAATGTAAAGATTGATGAACAATTCAGAGGAACTTCAAGGTATATAGATTCTGAACCTGCAACAGAAATTCTAACAAATGAACCTGCATTGAATCCATCGGTATAGAGTGAAGATCCAGTTACACCAGTATCATCTGAAAAATTCCACTGTGACTGAGGAACATCAACAAATAAAGACACCCCAGTATGTAAGATTGAATCATTCTGAAGATCAGATAATTGGAAACACGCATAAAGGAGTTATGACAAGAGGAAGATTGGCAAATGAAGAGGTATGTCTTATTTCTCAAATTGAACCATAATCAGTTAATGAGGCATGTGAAGATAAATATTGGACTAAAGCTATGGAAGAAGAATTAGAACAAATTGAGAAGAATAACACTTGGACATTAGTTCCCCGACCTAAAAAAAAAAATGTAATTGGAATAAAATGGGTATTCAGAAACAAACTTAATGAATACGGTAAGGTTATAAGAAATAAAACAAGACTATGTAAGGGATATTCTCAGAAAGAAGGAATTGATTATAATGAAACCTTTGCACCAGTAGCTAGAATTGAGGTAGTCAAATTATTTTTGGCTTTTGTAGCACATAAGAACTACAAAGTATATCAAATGGATATTAAATGTGCATTTCTGAATGAAGATCTTGAAGAGGAAGTTTACATTGAAGAACCTAATGGATTTTCTTTGACAGATGACAAAGATATGGTTTGCAGGTTAAGGAAAGCTTTGTATGGATTGAAGCAAGCTCCAAGAGCTTGGTATGCAAGATTGGATAAGTATCTTTTGAAAATTGGTTTTTCTAAAGGTAATGCTAACAATAACTTCTACTATAAAGTGACTAATGATGACATCTTGGCTATAGAAGTTTTTGTTGATGATATAATCTTTGGAGGAGAAGATGGATTGTATAAAGACTTTTCTATTAAAATGCAGCAAAAATTTGAAATGTCTATGATTGGTGAAATAAGATTCTTTTTAGGTTTGCAGATTTCACAAACTGATAAAGGTATATTCTCGAGTCAATCAAAATACTTTAAAGAGTTACTAAAGAAATTTGGGATGGAGAACTCTAAACCGGTAAGCACACCTATGACTACAAATGACAAACTATCTTGAAGGGATGAATCTACACCTGTTAATCCAACTAGGTACAAATCTATGATAGGAGGTTTACTGTACTTAACACAAACAAGACTTGATATTATGAATGTAGTATGCATTATTTGAAGATTTCAGAGTAATCCTAGAGAAAATCATGAATCAGCAGTAAAAATGATTTTTCGGTACTTACAAGGCACTACAAATCTTGGATTATGGTATCCTAGAGATGAAAACTTTGAACTATGTGCATACACAGATGCAAATTGGACAGGAGATGTGGATGATAGAAAAAGAACCACCGGTGGAGCATTTTTTCTTGGAAGCAGATTAGTTTGTTGGTTGAGTAAGAAATAGAGTTGTACATCTTTATCAACAACAGAATTAGAATATGTTGCAGCAGCAACTAACTGTACACAACTACTATGGCTTAAACAAATGTTGAAAGATTTAAAGGTAAAATGCAAGGAACCTATAACTATCTATTGTGATAACACAACAACAATTGATATATCTAAGAATCCGGTATTACATTCTAAAACAAAACATGTTTCCATCAAACTGAATTTTCAAAGGGAAAATGTTGAAGCAAAAGAAATAAAACTAGTTTATGTGAATACTAAAGAACAACTTGCAGATATTTTCACTAAACCTCTGCCTAAGGAGACTTTTGAATATCTTAGAGAGCAGCTTGGGGTTATAACCCCACTGGTAGATACTTAGAGAGTTGATACTTGTCATCAACTAACAAAATTAACAGATAAATCTTTTTACTCCAGCTTTGATGAGGAAGCTACTTCTCAAGGGGAGTAGTTGGTATATTGAATTGGTTGGTTTTTTGTATATGAACTTGGTTTTATTGTAACTTTGACATTTTATGTCAAAGGGGGAGTGATATCTATGGAAAAACACATTATCTTTTGGGGAGAGATTATTACTTTAGGGAGATTGTTGGTTTTTGTATTTGACATTTCTGTCTTAGCACTTTGATGGTTTTTCCATCTTGTGTTGCCATCAATGCCAAAGGGGAGATTGTTGGTATTTTGGTATGGTTTTGCCATTGATGTCAACACCTACTAAAACTCTAGCACTTTGGAGATCCAACAACATTCACTGGCAAGCAAGTGACTTTTGCACAGTCACCAGTATATGGTACACCGACAAGATATAATGATCACCGACACTTGGAATGGAATGGAAAATAGTTGGTAATGTCGAAGACATTGTTTGGACATCTTATCTTAGAGAATTGTTTATTAGCATATTCGTATTTGCATATTTGCTGGTACCAACAAATAAGTCCAGGTTATTCACCGACAGGTTTATCTTTTCCAGATCAGCACGACACGCTATGGAGATGATTAATTATTGTTGTAAATGTATTAAGCCAACATGTTGAATCGGTTATTGCATCAGATATTGTATTGTTTGTAAAATTATTTTATTGTAATATCTTGTAGAGCCGACCTACTTAAATTGGTCTTAGGTTATGGTATAAATGTAAGGTCTTATTTGTAAGATTGAATATGGAATGCAAAAAGGATTTGTGTGAAGGTATATGCGAGATTAATAAAAGCTATATACGCAGACATCTTTTGAAGGTGAAACTAGGTTTTGGTGAAAGCATATCAGAACTACACCGGTATTGAATCCAACATATGAAGATGCTATTTTGAGCAGTACATTCTTATTGGATTTAACCATCCAATTGTAGTCAGTGTGACTCCCATTTGTGTTTGAGCAGTGAGCTCTAGGCGCTTGGCCTTTCTGCATGTGTAGACCCTATTTATGTACACTTATACCTGCAGTAGTATCATCTGATTATGGGTAAGGTTTCCCACTATGGTTTTTCCCCTTACAGGGTTTCCATGTGCAAATATTGGTGTTATGTGTTGTGGATGACTTAGTCTTTTTGTTTCATGCATTAATCTTTACTGGTATTGCAATTATCTGTTAAATCTGTCCACCAGTATAATAGACTGGTTCACCGGTATTAAGAAGTAAATTGGTTAAGTTGTTTTGGTTTAAATTTATTAGCCAACTGATTCACTCCCCCTCTCAGTTGTCTCTGGGACCTAACACATTTTGCCCCTCTTTGAAGTGACATGTGTGCACATGTTGATTCAAAGAAAATGATGTGTTGTCAAGATTTGGTTATGATCAGTGTGATGTCATGTCAAGATGTTCATGTCATGCCCTAAATTTGATAAATGATGTTGATAATGCCCCCTCAGGAGATGAATACAAAATTTTGAACATTTGATTTGTTTTGGATAAATTAGATAAATTTTATTGCATTGTAAAATTTTTGGCGATGTTGAATGCGGTGATTTGATTCATCTTCCGATAATGATGTTTGGTAGGGTTGTATGAGACATCACGAGCAATTTACGCATTCCTCCACGTAACCCTAATTTCGATTTACCTTATAAAAGGGAAAAAGTGATTTCTTTTTTTCTCATTTGTGCTTGTTGACCTTGGAGAAAGTGACACTTGGAGAAAAGTCAACATGCTGGTTCCTTATGCTTCTCATCGAGTCGAGCGCGTTCGGAGGTATCAGAGGCCTGTTGCGTATGGACCACTGGTAAGTCAGCCTTTTTGACCCATTTTGGATTTTTATTTTGTCATTTTTGATCATGTTTTCAATTTTGTCACGCGGATTTAACGGTTTAGCGTGTCGGGGTCAAAGCGTAGTGCATACGATAGGTTTCGTAGCGTGTAGGGTTCAATAAAATAGGGTAGCATCTGAGAAGATTAGGATTGCGCAACGGTAAGTTAGGGTAGCGCATAGGGAAAAATAGGTAGTGCGTAGGAGATACCTAGTGCATAGGGTTCCTAGGGGGTCGCATGGGTAGGCATAGGTAGCGCGTAGGTGTGACTTGGCGCAGCGGGGAAGGGTTACAATGCAGAAACCAAGTAGGATAGCGCATGGGGGGTTTTAGCGCTTAGGGTAGGTTAGGGGGCGTGTTGGAGAAAAGGGATAGCGTGTAGGTGTAGGCTAGCACGCAGGGTAAATGGTGTAGCGCGTTGAGAGGACAGGGTAGCGCATAGGTGTTGGCTAGCGCGTAGATAAGAGTATTTAGTGCATGGTGGAAAAAATTTGGGAAACATGCGATTTTTGGATGAAGAAAAATTGGTAGGTTGATGCTAGTTTTTGCCAGGGTGGGTGCGAATTGTCAGTCTACGTGTTTTCTATTATTGTTTTGATAAGTTGTCCAATAGGAGTTTTGATATAACTTGATTTGATTTGCAATGTTTCAAGTTGATTTTTGATTTGGTGTTGATTTGATATGGATGGTGGATATGAACTTGGTTTGATATGAATTGTTTCAAGTTGATATATATGTTGAACTTGAGTTGTTTTACAAGCTGCAATGGTTGTGGAACTTGAGTTGTTTTACAAGCTGATATGAATGTGAAACTTGAGTTGTGTTACAAGTTGATATGAAAGTGAAACTTGAGTTGTGTTACAAGTTGATATGAATCTGAAACTTGAGTTTTGTTACAAGTTGATATGATTTGATATGAAAAATAGATTGATATGATGTGGAACTTGATTAGATTTTCAAAGTTTCAAGTTGATATGACTTGTATTTTGATATGACTATTTTGATGAGGAAACTGATATGGGACTTGTTTTGCTTTGTGATAGGAGCGCCTTGGAGTGGTTTAGTTGCGAGAGTGATTTTTGAGACCATGGTCATTGATACCACAATTGACACAGGATGACAGGGATATCATTGAGAGGTGTGGCCTATCCTCTTTGTTAGAGATGCACCGGTTTATCGTTAATCGGGGTTTATTGACAACATTGGCTGAGAGGTGGCATAGTGATACAAACACCTTTTATTTGATGACAGGTGAGATCACACTGATGCCTGAGGATTGTTACCGGATTCTACAAATTCCTATGGTAGGTGCATTATTACCCTATTTGCAGATAGAGGAGGGCGGGACAGAGGCACTTTGTCAGATTCTGTAGGATGACACAGTCTGTGGATATGAGATCCCCTAGTAGGAGTTCATAGATTTGGATTATGCTCCTCTACCATCAATGCTAGCAGGTTTCATAGGTGGGTTCTTATGTCCTGACCGTAGGTCGAAGGGACTAGCAATAGGAAGGGGTTTGGTCCTGGATGACATGCTGACACAGGGTCGCCAATTTGCATGGGGGTCAGCTATGCTAGCCCACTTATACAGGGATCTGCATTAGGTGGTGTACTTGGATAATAGCAGTTTATCAGCTGGAGTGGCACTACTATAGGTATGGGCATGGGAGTATATTCCTGCAGCCAAGCCACTGACGGATAGAGATAGGCCTGTTGGGTGTGCTTATGCATACGGATATCGAGGGATAGTTGTCCAGCGTAAGCTGGGCAAACTAGAGCACTAGAGGAGAGTTTTGGATGATATTGATACAGTCATCTGGCGACCATATATAGGTTGTGAGGTATGGGAAGAGGATGGGATGGAGATGCCCTATGTATACATGTCCAAATATCTGATAGTGCGGACGCCCTTTGTTATTGAGAGATTCTTGCATATTCGAGTGTCGCGACAGTATGGTCGACAACAAGGGATACCACAAGGAGCATGTTTTTATGCTCGACGATAATAGGATGTTCCAGAGTGGGGACCCACTATTGATAGTGGGGTGAGAGTTGAGGAGTTCTTTCACTTAGCCAGCCAGATATGGGACTATGCCCCTGAGATAGTGGATACAGGGATGACTGATGAGTTTGCAGCACTCTTTGCAACACGTGCAGTGGCTAGGATATTAGATCCAATGGAGATGATTCCCGCTTTTGATGATGATGAGGATGATCAACTTGAGAGGCTAGGGAGATGGGGAGAGGCTAGTGAGGAGGTGGATGAGGGAGGTGGTGATGGTGGAGGAGGCGATGGTGTAGATGGTGGAGTAGGTGGCCGAGGTCAGTGAGGGGATAGGTGGAGATTGGATCGGGGGAGGAGAGGAGATAGGGGTGGAGATGGTGGTGACAAAGGGATACAGGTTGAGAGAGTAGTGCAGTGGGCTATGGTGGATAGAGGGAGAGGAGGTTTGGCCATTAGAGCTGGGGGTGAGGAGAGGCTTGGAGAGGTGATAGCGGCAGTGGGAGGGCATGATGATTTTAGACGAACGACCCAGAGGAGGAGGTCTGATGTTTTACCTCCACCAGCATTGAGGACGGGTAGAGGGATAGGGGGTACCCCTTCACAGGTACCCCTGCAGATGCGGATTCTGACGTACCTTAAGGATGCTTAGATTAGGTCCTTGCAGTTATTAGTGCAGCATCTGCAGACATAGTTACTAGCACATCAGCGATAGATTATACAACTAACCACTGAGCGGGATACAAAGATAGAGTGTTGGGGTCGAGCAGAGGAGCTTGTAGAGAGTTTGTAGAGAGCGACAATAGGTGGCCCAATGAGAGACACCTTGAGAGAGCTAGCTTTGAGAGCCAAGGAGGTGGAGTACTACAAAAGGCATTATGAGGATGTGGTGCCCAGGGAGCGTCGAGCGCCAAGTTTCATAGCATCAAGATCCATTCGATCTCGAGATACTGGGTCGAGGACAGAGAGAAGAGGTGTGACATGGCCTCCTAGATAGGATCCACCTGGAGATCCAGGTGCTGGAACATCTGCAGCAAGACCATCTCCTTTAGGAGATAGTCATACTTGAGAGACGCTATCTCTATTATATTTTGATCATTTTGTTATATTGGCACAGACATGACATATGTTGTACATTGATCATTTTTGAGATATATATGACACCATTTTCCTTGATCCTCATGTGATGTGTTATGGATTATGCTTTCAATATGATTTTTTATTTTTTCCATGACGATGATGCAATGCTTAGATGCATGTGATTTGATATGTGATAAATATGATGTGTCAATGCATGATGTGTATGAGATGTATTTTGAAAATGAGATGTATGATATGATATGCTGTGAAATGTATCTTGAAAATGAGATGTATGATATGATATGCTGTTAGATGTATCTTGAAAATGAGATGTATGATAATGAGGATACTAATGCAAGATTAAAATTATATGCAACTAATTGTAAAATGATATGCAACTAATTTTGAGCATCCTCATTCTGCATTCGTCATCCCTGTATAGTCACAAGTTTTTGCTTCCTTTGTAGGTATCATAATTGAGCATTGATTTGTTTGGGATATGTTGAAAATTTATACAAGCATAATGGTATAATTGAACCATAATGACCTGAGAAAAATTTACATGATTTTTGATTTTGCATGATAGCACAAGCATCAAGGTATAATTGAACTAGGATGACCTAAGTGCAGATTGCATACAAACAAACAAGATTAAACCATTTGTATGCGCAATGTGCAATCATGTCTTCAGTGATATGCTTTGAATCATGTCTCGAGACAAGTATCTGCACAGTACAAATGATCGCCTCACAGACAGAAAGCTAAAAAAAATATTGAATTCCCCACGACTTTCTCTAGAGGATCCAATAATTCAAAAAGTTTAAGTGCAAAAATAGTAAAAAATTTATGCAAGATGCAACATTTGATACTTCAGAAAATCATCCATCATATTTTGTGAATCCTGTAAAGTGATCAATGTGTGGTTTTTGTGATTGTTTGAGTTTTGTTTACTGGATATGATGTTCTGAGTTTGCTACAAGTTTTTGACATCTTCAATGTGCTGCAAGTTCTGATCAATTCTGCCCCTAGCTGAATGTGCCTCTTAACGTGGATATGTACAGTGATTACCAAGCCATGGTGAGATGCGGCAAAAGGATATGTGGATAAACCAAGATAGTGACTACTCTAAGTATGTCTTGGATGGATATTGTGATAAAATGTTGGGTGATGGTCGATAGTGCTTAACTATGGATATAACTGCAAAATATAGACAGAGGAGTTGTCCTCTCACAATAGCGCTTGTTGCCAGGTTTTGACCAGTTGCTTTTATTGTACCTTTTTATTTGCTTTTTCTTGATTTTTGATATTTTTTTATTTTTCTGACTTTTCCGTGTCTTAGACTGCTCAAGTGTAGTATTTCTTCAGATGGATGCTGTTAGTGGGTTCATTGAGCACATCTCCTTTTGAAGTTGTTATTTGATAAGCACTTGATCCATAGGCTGATATGATGACATAGGGACCTAACTAGTTAGGTTTAAATTTCCCTTTCTTTTCTCGATCTTGCTGATTTCTAGGATTTTCCTTAAGGACTAGGTCACCAATTTTAAAAATTCTGGGAATGACCTTGTGGTTGTAGCTTCTGCACATGCATTGCTGATATGCTTTGAGATGAGTGTAGGCACGTTGGCATCTTTCATCTAGAAGTTCTAGCTCTTGGAGTCAGTTGACTCGATACTCTTCATCTAGAATTAGGCCTTTTAAAAAGACTCTAAGAGATGGAATTTCTACCTCCAGGGGTAAAATTGCTTCTGAGCCATATACCAATGAATATGGTGTAGCTCTCGTAGGTGTGCGGATGCTAGTTCTGTATGCCCAAAGTGCTGGATTAAGTTGTACATGCCAATCTTTTCTTGCATCATTCACTGTTTTCTTTAGGATTTTCAATATTCTTTTGTTGGATGCTTCTGCTTGATCATTTCCCTGTGGGTATTAAGGTGTAGAGAAACAATGTTGGATTTTGAATTTTTCACATAGTTCTCGCACATCTTGATTCTTGAAAGGTCGTCCATTATCGGTGATGATGGAGCTTGGAATGCCATATCTGCAGATTAGATAATTAAGGATAAAAGAGGCAATTTGTTTCCCAGTCAGTGTGGTCATGGGGATTGCTTCAATCCATTTGGTAAAATATTTTGTTGCAGTTATAATGAAATTGTGTCCATTTGAAGATGAAGGATGAATTTTGCCAACTAAGTCCAGTCCCCACTAGCAAAAGGGCCAGGATGTTGTGAATGGGCTCAGTTCCTGTGCTGGTGCATGTATAAGACTGCCATGGATTTGGCATTTAGGACACTTCTTTGCAAAGTGATAAGAGTCTTTTTCCATTATCGGCCAGTAATATCCCATTCTTAGAAGTTTTTTAGCAAGAGTAGGACCACTTGAATCTGTGCCATAGATACCTTCGTGAAGCTCTTGTAAAGAGGAGTCAAATTCATTACGATCAAGGCAACGAAGAAGAGTACCATCTAGACCTCGACGGTACAAAGTATCAGCAGTGAGAGTATAGCGGGCGACTTGCAGGATAAAGTTGCATTTTTGGTTGCGGGTAGGTCAATGGGTAGGATATTGTTCTTAAGATAGTCGTATATCGGTCCATATAATAGAGATTCAGAACTAGTCAAGGCATAGATAACATGGGAATCAGAATGGTCATAGGCTGGGGAGAACAGTTGCTCTACCAGAAACTCATAATGATTTTGTTGCTTTGGAATTTGCAGGAGTGAAGCGATAGTAACCATTGCATCGGCTGCTCTGTTGTCCAATCTTGGTATTTTCTCGAAGGTGATGTGTGCAAAATATTGTTTAAAATCATCCACCATTCACTTGTATGGTAGCAGCTTGTCATCCTTCATCTGGTAGTCATTGTTGATTTGATTGATGGCTAGTTGCAAATCTCCGTAGACTCTTAATTCTATGATTCTGTATTCTACGGCCATTTTGATGCCTATAACCAGCGCCTCATATTCAGCAACATTATTTGTGCATGGAAACATGAGTCTATATGATCTTGGTATGGTGTGCCCTTTAGGAGTGATGAACAGAATGAGAGCACCTGAGCCATGTTGCATATAGGATCCATCAAAGTATAGGGTCCATTATGTGGTGGAAATAGAAAGAACGTCCCTATCCAGAAATTCGATCTCCATAGGTTGTTTTCTAGGTAGTGGTGCTTCAACCAGTTGATCTATGATTGCTTGTCCTTTGATAGCTCATCGTTCTGTATAGTGCATATCAAATTCACTGAGAATCATGACCCATTTAGCCAATCTGTCTATAAGAGCTACTTTGCTGAGTAAATATTTGAGAGGATCAATTTTTGCAACTAGCTTGATTGTGTGAGTTAGCATATAGTGTCAAAATTTTTGAGAGGCAAATACCACTATTAGACAAGCCTTCTCAATGAATGTATAGTTTAGTTCATATCTATTCAATGTCCTGCTGATGTAATATATAGCTCGCTCCTTGCCCCGTTGATCCTCTTGTGCTAACAATGCCCCTAGTGATATATCTGTTGTTGAAATGTAGAGAATGAGTGGCTTCCTTGCTATTGGTGGTACTAGAACTGGTGGGTTCATTAGATATTCCTTGATTTGATAGAATGATTCCACACATTTTGCTTCCCATCTGAATGGTTCATTTTTATGTAGCAAATGATTGAACGTGAGACTTTTATCTGCTAGTTGAGCAATGAATCGCCTGATTGATTGGAGCCATCCTTGTAGAGATCTGAGCTGGATGATGTTCTTTGGTGGTGGCATTTCCATAATGGCTTATACCTTTGTTGGATCCACTTCAATACCCTTAGCGGAAACTATGTAACCTTGTAACTTTCCTAATGTAACCCCAAAGACACACTTCTTAGGGTTGAGCTTGACTTGGAACTTCTCCAATCTGTCAAAAATATTTTCTAAGATGCTTAAATGTTCTACCCTGGTGAATGATTTGGCTAGTAAATCATCCACATAGTCTTCCATGAAGGTATGCATCATGTCATGAAATATTGTTGTCATTGCTCGTTGATAAGTTGCTCCTGCATTCTTTAAGCCAAAGGCATGACATTCCAACAGTATGGTCCCCAGGGACAGGTAAATGCTATTCTATCTTGATCCTCTGGGGCTATCTTGATTTGATTATAGCCTGAAAAATTGTCCATTAGTGATAGCATTGCATGGCCTGCTGTGAGGTCTACAATTATGTCGATACTGGGTAAAGGAAAGTCATCCTTGGGACAGGCTTTGTTGACATCTCTAAAATCAGTGGAGATTCTGATACTGCCATCTAGTTTGGATACTGGTACGATGTTGGAAATCCATTCAGCATAGTCAATAGGTCGAATGAATCCGACATCTAATAGTTTCTTCAGCTCAACTTTGACCATGAGTGCTACATGTGGATTCATCTTTTGCAATTTTTGCTTGACTGGCTTAGCTCCTGGAGTAATGGATAAGTGATGCATGATTAATTATGGATCAATCTCGGACATATCTGCATATGACCAAGCAAAGTTGATTTGCTTTCTTTAAAAAATTTGATAAACTCTGATCTTTCTTCCTCTATCAAAGATTCTGCAAGGTGTATATTTTTGGTTGCTTCTGTAGTACCAATGTTGATTGATTGAGTGGGCTCAATCAATATAGGTGATCTCTCATGATAATGCTTGGGAAGAGTGTCAAGTCTCTCATCTTTAGGTGCCTTAAAAAGGTTTTCACCCTCAGATGCGTCCTTTATTTTTACTTTTTTGTGATCTATTGCTGCCATTGACTGGTTTTCAATAGTATATCTTTTATGTTGTTAATTTTTGCGACTGAGAGAATTGGCACTGCCTTGATTGCAGATGTCGTTGACTTATTTACTGGTAGAGTCTGTTTTCGGGTTAACGGTACACAAGTAATGGATAATGGATTTATCGTTTGGGAAAATTGGTATATCATGAGTTTCAGGTTCATCCTAGTCTATGAGGTCAAGAAAGACAAGTGGTAAGGAGTCATTAGGTGGATCAAGTTCAGTTGCTGTAAGAGTTAGGATAGATGTATCATCGTGGTTGGCTGGGGTATTGAAAAAGTTAAGGATTTCATCGAGGTCTTCAATGGTATCATCTTCTGTGTAGACTTGCTTGTAATGTCGTTGCTCGTTTTCCTTGGCGTCATAGATATTTTGTGGACCAAATTCAAGTGGTCTAGATTCTGTGCCGTTTTCTTCTTGAGGGATGGGTGTATGACTGTCATTTGCATCAATATCTTTAGTATCATTAGAACAACTACCCCATTCATATTCATTGGAATTAGTCTTAGAGGTAGTATCCAATATTTTGGCAGTGTTGTGGATGGGTATGTTGTAGGGTGAGAACATGTCTTTGATGATTGATACAAGTTTGATAGTTTTCTCTGATTCTGTATCGGATCTTGCTTCCACTCTTTGCATTTGTTCATATACTGTCTCTCCTTGGGGAGGAATGATGTTATCAGGAGGTGATTCCTCTTTTTTGGATATTGGTTCTTGAATATGATGTGCTTCTGTAGTAGATGTTTCCTTCTTTTGTTTGATGGGCTTCCTTTGATATTGCTTTTGTTCTTGATTTTCACGTTCTTTGTGTATTGTCTCAGCTGACTCAAATAGTGCCTCCTGCCAGGAGTCCTTGTATTTCTTCTTTGCTTTCCACTGAGGTTTTTGGTATTTGTTTGGTGTCTTCCTTGGTGGTAGAATATGTTCATATCCCAATCCTGTTTTGTTTTGGTTCTGTGACGCCTTCTTGACGCTTACCGATAGGTCCTTTGCCATTGTATCCCATGTGTTGCATGATTAGGTAACCTTTTCCATACAGGTATGTTGGTATAGCTACTTCCATAGTAGCAGCTGTGTCTTCTTCCTCATCTTTATACAACCAACTAAGGATGTCTTTCTCCTCTGATTTGTGTGCTAGAGTGCCATCAAACTTGGTGGTGGGTTGTGTCGCTTGATGTGTTGATGTTGTAGGTAATCCATGAGATTTAGGTGATACTGGTAAATGGGCTAAACATAACGGCTCCAAAGAGTATTCTCCCATGCCCTGCTCTTTGATTTTCATCTTCTGTTTGAAATCCATAGATAGTGATGTAGACTTTTCTTGCTGAAGATCTTGTGCTGAATAACTTTGTTTTTCTCTACTATGTGGAACCAAGCTGTCTTGGGCTGCTCCCATAGAATTACAATGTTGAAAAGGATTATGGTCTGCTGATATAGAAATATTCTACCCATTATAGGGGAGCTTAACACACTGATGATAAGTAGAAGGTACTTCTTGCATTTCATGTATCCAAGGCCGACCCAACAAGATATTGTATGTGAGCTCTATATCTAAGACCTGGCACATAGTGTCCTTTTGTATTGGTCCCACTTGAATTGGCAACATTACTGTTCTTTTGGATGATCTCTCTTCGTCATCATATGCTTTGATAGTGATATTTTTGCATGGATCAATAGATTTCTTAGAGAAGCCTAATGCACAGATAAGTTTCAAGTTATAGATATTGAGTCCAGCTCCTCCATCTATTAATACTCTTTTGACTCGATGCTTATAGACCAAGACTTCAATGTGTAGTGGAGTATTGTGTGGATGACTTAATGAGATATTACCATGCTCAGAACAAGTGAGATTATGAGGCCCTGTCATATGGGCTACCATGGCTTGGAATTTGTCAGCATCCAGATCTTGAGGTACATTTGTTTCCAATAACGCTTGTTCCAAGATGTCTGTGTTTTGGTGAAAGTTTCAGCAAGCCCAGTATAGATATTTGAGCAGGAGTTTTGCGCAGTTGACTGACTAGATCATATTGAATTTTGGGTATGGTGTTTGCCATTTACATATGCCCCTTCAAGACATATTTTTGAGCTCTGGTTGTTACGTTGACAGATTCATGTTCACACTTGTCTCTGATTGTGATGACATTTACTTGATTGTCCTTAGTTGATATATAATTGTTGGTGTTATTGTATATGTGATTGGTACGAGCTCCGCATGTATCGTTCAAGTTTGAAGCTCCATCCTTGTTGTAGTTCGGAAGAGGAGTTTTAAAGGCTCCATGGTCACCATTTTGTTTGAGACCATCGACTGTTAAATCGCCTCTATCAATGATGTCTTGAACAATGTTTTTCAATCTCATGTAGTCATTTGTTTGATGACCTTTGCTGCGATGAAAATCACAAAAGTGTGAATCATTCCACCAGGGTGGTTTGATTTGTGGTTCAAAGTTGTTGATTGCTTGTTGTGAGATAATTTTTTTTGCCAGGAGTTCCTTGAATGCCGACTCCAGTGACTGTCCCAGTGGTGTGTAAATGCATTTTGGAAAGTTGTTTGCATTACCTTGTGAGTTTGGATTAGGTCCTCGATTGGTGTTATTGTTTTGGGTATTGTTGGTGTTGCTTGTGTTGAGTTTATCTTGATTGCTATTCGGTGCATAAGTGTTAGTACCTTGGTTAGCACCTTTGAGATTCTTTGTAGCTTGAGGATTACCTGATAATGCTTGCATGGGTTACTTGGATTTTGGATCATTTAATTCATTTCCTCCTTCATTTCTAGTGTTTTTGTTTCTTGTCTAGAATCTGGATTTATCTAAGTTGTTGTTTTGGTTGTTGTAGTTGGATGAATTTGTTCCTTCTTTGAATAATTTCAATGTTCCTTTCTTGACACATGCCTCCTCCACTTGGATGCCATTTTTGATCAATTTGGCAAAAGATGGTATGCATTGAAGTTTGAGTATGTAACTCATCTCACTATTCAAGTTGTCAATAAAAATTTCCATCTTTTCTTTTTCAGGTACATCTCGAGGATATCTCGAAACCATACGCCGCCAACGTTGAAGGAATACCATGAATGTTTCATTGTTTTTCTGATTGGTGTTACAAACATCTAGCATAGTGATATCATGTTGAATATTGTAGGAATATTGAGTTATGAATTTGTTGACTAGTTCATCGAATGATCTGATAGGGGGTGTCATTTTGGATAACCATTCCATTGTTTGTCCTCCCAAGCTTCTTGGGAATAACCTCATCAAATAGGTGTCATCATGGGTGAATTCGAGACTCATGGTACAAAATTCCTGAACATGATCACGAGGATTGCTTTTCCCATCATATTTATCAAATTTAGGAATATCTGAGTTTGGGGGAAAAGGTACCATGTTTAACCGTCTGTCAAAAGGATAAGGACAAATTTCAGTCAAGGAGTATCGTACTATTGTCCCTTGTTGCATGTCTTGCATTTGTCTTTGCAACATTTGCATTTGTTGAGTGAGAGCAATCAAAGGCGCCTTATTTTGTCGAGGGAAGGGTTCTTCCCTTGTACTAGTTCTAAGCTAAAAATGTTGGCATTTTTGATGTTTATGTTGTGATTGTCATTGATGGACACACACTTGTATTGAGATCCCCTTTATATGTATGAGCTCATGCTCAACCGGTATATTGCATACTAGTCTCTAGACTAGTGATTTTGCAGAATGTGTTTCCCGGTCTGAAGCGGCATGTCAACCCCAAGCAGTTCGCAAATCACAAACGGTACGAGGGAGAAAAGTGGCACAATACATTCTTACCAGTCTTCATTTGTGATAAACCGACAACCGATATTTTGTATGAACCGGTAATACTCTGTGATGAGTTACTAACCAACATTTTGTGATGAGTTACCAATCCACCGATTGTTTGACGCTGCCGACACATTGATGGTGATTCTTGTGTCGTGTTACTGAGTATGTCTAGATTCATTAAACCTAGGAAATTGTAATGTAATCCTATTGGACCGACATGAAATTAGATTCCTTTAAAAGGACATCATGTCTAGGGTTTTTTAAGTTGTTGCTAAAAAGGGTTAATGTTGAGCTAGGGTTTGAGGTAGAAGTTAAGAACAATCTTATTAGAGAAGATCAAGTGGTAACTATGAGAGAGAGAGAGAAGACTGAAGTAATGCTGGAATGCATTAGCTATGAGCAATACTGGATCTAACCAAGCAGTTTGTGCTATTAGATAGATCAAACACTTGTTGATTACTCACATCTTTGACAAGTCTGTAGCCCTTAACTGGGTAGGCCTCAAAGCCTTTGTAAAATCCTCTAACAAGGTGGTTAACACATGTGAATCTAAAATCCTCTAACAAGGTAGTCTTTAATTGGACTTATCTCCTAATAGGGATTGAGATTCCTAACAGGATCTGTTCTGGTGAACATTGTAAGACCTTAATCGGTCTGACCTTAACCAGTTTGGTTCTATTCTGCAGATAGTGACTTGTGAGTTCCATCTCACCGTGGTTTTTCCCAGTTGGGTTTCCACGTCAAATATCCTATGTTATGGTTGTATTGCTTTTGTGGGTGAATGTTTTATTCGCATTTTAGTTTGCATGTGTGGTAACCGGTTTGACTGTCAGACTGCTTTACCGGTTTATCTTTAGACTATGTAAGTGTTTTAGTGCAGTAGTTTTTGGCATACTAATTCACCCCCCCCCCCCCCCTCTTATTATTCATCAATTGGTATCAGAGCCTACCTTTCTATAAGTTTAACCACTTGGAAAGAGATATGGGGGAATACACCTTGAGGGAACTTACTCAATAGCTCACTAAGTCTGAGCAAGCCTATGATGATCTTATGGTCAAATACAAGACATCTCAAGCAAAAAGAAGAGAACATGCAGAGAGGCTAATGGAACTATCTGAAAGTAGTTCTGAAGATGAAGCTAACATGGAAGCCATGATTACTGAAGTGAATAAGCTGAATGATTCAAACTCCAATCTGAGAAAGGAGTTGGAAGGACTGACTATTCGGTTTAGTCAAGAGCTTGAGAACCGGAGAAAAGCGGAAGATCTAGTAAAGGACAGAGATCGTGAGATCTCCAAGTTGAAACATGAGATTAGTGCACTAACTGCTTGCCTTCATGAGAGCAGAATGGAAAAAGAAGACATGCAAGGAGAACTGAACATTGCCATCTCTGAAAATGCAAGTCTTATGGAGACAAACACTGCTATTTCCAAAGAACTCTTTGAGTCAAAGGAAATACTTGCTAAGTTTGGCAAAAGTTCAGTCAAACTAGAGCAAAAGCTTGAGTCATCCAGACCGGCAAAGAATACCAATGGTCTTGGTTTTTCTGGACATGAGGAAGGAGAATCCTCAGGAACAAATGCTGAAGCATCAAAGAAGCAACCGACACTCAAAGGAAAAGGTAAGCAAAAATTCAAACCTATTTGCTTTAACTGTCTTAAAGAAGAACACACTGCCAATGTATGTAGGAGCAAAGCCTACAATAATTTTCCTTATTTTATCAACAATGTACCTAGATCCAATAAGTTCAATGGTCATTGTTATGCATGCAACAAGTTTGGGCATAGAGCATTTGAATGCAGGTCTGTAATGGATAACAATGGAAAATATCCTCAGAGGACCCAAGGAACTGGTCCTGAACCTTTTATGAACCGAAACCACAACCAGTTTAATGTCTTCAATCATCAGTCAAGAAGCGGTGGTCATCAAGCGACAACCAGATGGAGAGAAAGTTGTATGATCTGTCATGGTCATGGTCACATTGCTACAACATGTAGAAGGAAGAATGGAAACATGTACAATGGACCTTGGAGAGCACATGGACTTATTTTCTATCACTGCAACAAATCGAGTCACATTGCAAGATTCTGTAGAAGCAGAAAAAGTATATCTGATGATATACCGGTCACTTAGGAAGGAGTAATAGATGTTGAAAAAGTTCAAGGAGACATGAAGAAAACATGGAAGAAGAAACCAATATTGTCAGAAGAGGAACCAGTTTCTGCACCTAGTGTGGAAATATCAGAACTGGAAAACTAAGCCTCAAAGGCTTAGGGGGAGCAAACGACGAAATGCTTACGAACCCCCAGTTGACACCGGTAAAAGACCTTAACCGGTATGTTATACCTGTCACTTGGAAGAAGACCGGAAATGGTAAAAAGGAAAATTAGGGTTTACCCCCTAATAGAGGAGCATTAATGACAGTAGGTGAGAGACATGTATAAATGCATTTTTCAAATCATTTCTCACTATCGGTTTTCGAGCGAAGAAAATTTTTCAAGTGCAGAGAGAAGAAAAGGCGATTTGAGCTTAGATTTCAAGAAATTGGATAACCTTGAAAGAGATTCAAATCTAGTTTGCAAGCGGTAGTGGAGAACACAAAGTGGTGATTTGGCATTCGACGGAGAGTGAAGTGAAGTAGAATCAGGAAACCCTAAATTTGTATTTGAAAGGTATTTTTTGTGTTCTTGAAATACTCTTCAATGGCTTCCGCATCTCATACCAGTTCAAGTACATCCATTGAGTCAGAAAGTTTCATTTAGAGGAAGTCCAAGTATAATGCTTTGTCACAAGTTCCAGCTGGAGTCATAGTCGAAGAAGGAATTTCCGATTATATTGATTGCAAAATAGAAGACCTAGGGTCTTTAGCCATTCATACTCAGTTAGGTCTATTTTGCGGAAAGGACAAAAGGATCAAACCAAAATTTAGTGTCATAGAGAAGAAGAAATTCCACAACACAGTATATTTCCTGGAAGACTTCACAAAGGATCACATCAGGATCATCTTGAGCAGAGTCCATGGTGACAAGATGTACCTAGAGAGGATGCATGATATCACGCCTTAGGCAATTCATGTAGTCACCAGTTTCTGCAACACAGGGGAAGTGCTAGCCCTGAGAAAAGTGAGCAAAACAAAAATGACCAAGCTCACCGGTTCAACAAGTGATTCACGGGGCATGACAGTCAATCCTATCAAGGATGATCTGGTGAAATACGCATGCATGGTGATTGGATACAGAACATTCTCAGCCAACAGGATTAATTCTGTATCTGCTGTAGTGGTAAATGCCGCTTACCGAATGATAAAAGAGGATGCATCTTTTGATTTATGCATCAGCATGCAGAGGCAACTCTTGCTAAATCTTAAGGCAATCAAGCAGGACAACTCACTGAGGTTTAAGTTTGGACAACTACTGGTAGGGTTGTTCTTTTATTTCCAAGGCTACTTTTCGGGTGTAGGAGATGTCCAGTGGTCACCTAACCAACTGGTAACCAAGCAGATAAAGGAAAGTGTGCAAGCCATTGGAATTGGCTACCCTGAGGTACTGAACAAATACTTTGATGAGTTCAAAAGAAAGATGAGTCAGAGGGTAAGAATCTTAGGTGACATAGTGAAGAAATACGAAGATGACATCTGTTTCACTATTCAGGTGGACAAATGTCTAATGGAGGCTGTTGAGCCTAGAATGGAGGAAGTGGAGCCTATGGGCTATGAGGTCATATTTGACATGCTGGAAGGGTATGCTTCAACCCTTATTTCCTCGCCTCTTGATCCAAAGGCTAAGAGAACTGGAACCTACTTGGAGAGGATTGCACCGGTTGAAGAGCCATCGGTGAAGAAGGGAAAAGAACTGGCAGCTAAGAAAGCTAAGGCAATGCCTGTAGCATCAGCACCGGCTACCATTGCGACTCCAAGAGTGACCAAGCGGTCACTGGCAAAGAAGAAACCGGAGGTAACACCGGCAAAAGTCTTCAAAAGAAAGAGGAAGACTAAGGCAAATGAACCGGACTCCGAAGAAACCGAGTCTGATGAATAGCCAAAGAAGGCTAGATAGACCAAGAAGATGAAGAAGAATGAACCGGTAGCATCTGCACCGGTAAATATAGATATCTCCTCTTACAAACCTTTGACACATTGTTAAAGAACAGTAAAGAATATTAGGAGAAAGTTACTTCATGATTTAATAGATTATTATGATGAATTCAATAGTGAGGAAAAAGATGAAGTACTACAGGAAATCATTCTTTATTTATGTAAAAATGACCGGTCACCATCAGAGATTAAATCTCAAACACCGGATTCATTATTTAAGGCATTGGATAACAAATGGCACATTGCCATTGAAAAGGAACAGGAGATTAGGGAGAAAGTTTTTGCACAGTACTTCCCCGAACTCTCAAATTCAAAATTGTTTGATGCCTGGATCAAAATAAAGGTCTCTTCTTCACAAGGAGAAGAAGATTTTGGTTGTTGGAGGGGAGAGTTGATGATGTAGAAAAAGATACACATCAGCACATGGCCCATGCTATCAGGTCTTTGATGAGGAAGGAACCTTGGTGGAAGAACCAATTGACACCATCGATGTCGATGCCCTGGATGTAGATGATGTCACTCAGGACATACCTTCTAAGGGTACTTAACAGGGGCAACAGGCCGATCAGGGTGGGAAACAAGCTATGGACACACAACAAGCGGCAAAATACCAGGAAGAGAAAAAGAAGAAGGATGAATATGAGAAACAGAAGAAAGAGGAAGAGAAGAGAAAAGAGGAAGAGGAGAAATGGAAAGATGAAGAAAAGAAGAAGCAAGAGGATGAAAGGAAAAAGAAAGAAGAGGATAAGGAAGAAGAGGAGAAGAAAAAGAAGGAAGAGGAAGAAAAGAAGAAGAAGGAAGCAGAGGAGAAGACGAAGAAGGAAGAGGAAGAACGTAAGAAGAAGGAAGCGGAAGAGAAGAAGAAGAAAGAAGAGGAAGCACAGAAGAAGAAGGAAGAAGAAGCAAAGAAGAAAGTAGAAGCAGAGCAGAACCAGAAAGAAGAAGAAGAGAAGAAGAAGATGGAAGAGGAAGAGAAGAAAAAGAGAGAGAAAGAAAAGGAAGAGAAGGAGAAGAAAAAGAAGGAAGAAGCAAACAAGACCATTGAAGCAATGAAGACCACACGGATGGAAAGTGCTAAGGCAACCGGTAGCCAAGCCAAACCGGCTACTATCTCAAGCCCCATTGATCTCCAATCTGCAAGTAGTCTGAGCTTATGCAGAGCATCAAGGTTGCCCAAGAGCGCCTTGAAGGCATTCGAAGGAAAAGAGAACAAGATATTATTCAGGCGGCTGTAGACACACTTACCGGTTTAATCCCCGGTACTAATCTTCCTGACACTGATTCATCACTAGCACAACTCAAACTTCTGTGTACTGTAGTGGATGATTAGGTGCAGAGTCTAGAAGAAGCAGCAGAGGCCAATGTAAAGAAATAACACCAAAAGGCTCTTAATGTTGCTCTAGTGAAGAAGTTGAATGAGCTTAGGACTGAACTGCTAAAGGATCAAAAGGACATAAGGAATGCCTTGGATGTGGGAAACTTGCTACTCAGCAAAATCTGTCAACCTCATCTGTTATGTGATGATGTGCTAGCCAAGAAGCAACAGCTTCAAACGGACTTACAGTCCTACTTGGGCACATTCAAGACTCCTTATGACTCCTTTGCAGCATATGGGCAAACCGTTCACCGGTTCCAGATCCAGTCAGCCGAGATGGAGCAAGAGATCAACACACGGTCTAGGGATTTGTAGGAAATTCAACTGGTATTACACCCACGATTGCAAATTCTTCAGAAGTGTTATCTAAACCTGGAGGCCCTGACAGTCACACAGGAATTGAGCACAATAGATGCCATGGAGGAATAGGTATCACAGATGCAGACAGAGAAGGAAGTGGCAACCTCCTTACTTGAGTCCTGGTCCCTCTCCATGAAACAATTTTTGCAGGACTATAAAGCAGTTTTTGACAAGTATTATTCATTATTGTCATAAACTCTTTTATATATGGAAACAAGTTTTTCAGCGGTACTTTGTCATTGTTGGCAAAGGGGGAGAAGTATATTTGGTTTTTGTTTTTACAATTTTGAAATTTTGATATATCAGGGGAGAAGTTTATCAGGGGGAGAAGTATCTATTTTGAAATTTTGATATATGCTGTGATATATGTTATATGCTCTGATGATTATGCTCTGAATGCAAAATTGCTATACACTCTGTTGATTAAGGGATAGTGTATATGCTTAGGGGGAGCAATTTTGTTAATGGCAAGTTTTTTGTTGTAAAACACTTAGATGTCAAAATTTTATTTTCCTAAGTGTTGCCATCAATGCCAAAGGGGGAGATTGTTGGCATTTTTGATGTTTATGTTGTGATTGTCATTGATGGACACACACTTGTATTGAGATCCCCTTTCTATGTATGAGCTCATACTCAACTGGTATTTGTTGCAACTAGTATATTGCATACTAGTCTCTAGATTAGTGATTTTGCAGAATGTGTTTCTCGGTCTGAAGCGGCATGTTGACCCCAAGTGGTTCGCAGATCACAAGCGGTACGAGGGAGCAAAGCGACACAACACATTCTTACCAGTCTTCATTTGTGACAAACCGACAACCGGTATTTTGTATGAACCGGTAATACTCTGTGATGAGTTACCAACCGACATTTTGTGATGAGTTACCAATCCACCGATTGTTTGACGGTGCCGACACATTGACGGTGATTCTTGTGTCGTGTTACTGAGTATGTCTAGATTCATTGAACCTAGGAAATTGTAATGTAATCCTATTGGACCGACATGAAACCAGATTCCTTTAAAAGGACATCATGTCTAGGGTTTTTTAAGTTGTTGCTAAAAAGGGTTAATGTTGAGCTAGGGTTTGAGGTAGAAGTTAAGAACGACCTTATCGGAGAAGATCAAGTGGTAACTGTGAGAGAGAGAGAAAAGACTGAAGTAATGCTTGAATGCATTAGCTGTGAGCAATACTGGATCTAACCAAGTAGTTTGTGCTATTAGATATATCAAACACTTGTTGATTACTCACATCTTTGACAAGTCTGTAGCCCTTAACCGGGTAGGCCTCAAAGCCTTTGCAAAATCCTATAACAAGGTGGTTCACACATGTGAATCTAAAATCCTCTAACAAGGTATTCTTTAATCGGACTTATCTCCTAACAGAGATTGAGATTCCTAATAGGATCTATTTTGGTGAAGAACATTGTAAGACCTTAACCGGTTTGGTTTCTATTCTACAGATAGTGACTTGTGAGTTCCATCTCACCGTGGTTTTTTCCAGTTGGGTTTCCATGTCAAATATCCTGTGTTATGGTTGTATTGCTTTTGTGGGTGAATGTTTTATTCGCATTTTGGTTTGCATGTGTGGTAACCGGTTTGACTGTCAGACTGCTTTACTGGTTTATCTTTAGACTGTGTAAGTGTTTTAGTGTAGTAGTTTTTGGCATACTAATTCACCCCCCCCCTCTTAGTATTCATCAGAAAAGGTGTGTGAAATGGTATGTTTTGCTCTGGGATGTTTTGATCAGGGATATTTTTCTCAGGTATATTTTGCGCTGGTATGTTTTGCTTAGGATCACGAGCTTCTTCCTCTCTTTGTTGTTCTTGATAATCATAATTTTGAGATCTTGTTCTAAATATATCAGTGTCAAATTATTCAGAGAGTTTAACTCCTTTTCTTGTGACCATGACTAGATACTTTTCCTTGTTGTTTTCCATGAGTTTCCAAAAGTTTTTGAAATGAAGTGCTTTCTTGACACTCTTGGAGGAGTTCCTCAGAAACTTCGGTGTCCTCTAGATTTGGATGCTCGAAAGGATTTGATAATATTCGATTCATGCTGGGCTCTGATTGCATTTCACTTTGTTTATTTTGTTGAGAGTGAGTAATAGTGGGCATCTAGTAGAAGCTTTCTGTAATGAAAGGAATGAACTCTTCTTCGATGTGTAATTTAGGGGTTGGTGGTTCAAACCGTGGTATGTTGTAAGTGATGCACTCTTCGGGAAAGAAGGTTGGATTGATCTTTCCTTCTTGATTTAGGTGTTGGCTGAATGCTGATTTTTGACAGAATGCTCTACTTCTCAATGGTTCCTTGTCAAAGTTGTTGGTTTTGTCTTGAAGATACAAGCATATATGACGAAGGAATGTGCAATGAGATTTGAAGAGTTGGCGATTGATGTATAAAAAATTATTCCGTTTGGCAAGTTTTGAAGAACTGGGTTGTTGTTTCTTCAACTTAATGTTATGATAAATACTCTTTCTTCTCAGAATATGAGGATTAGTCATGCACAAGTGATCAATGATTTTCTTTGATTTGTTTTTGGATTTAGTTTAGCTTGTTTTTGGAAACTCAAGTTCTACTTTATCAAAGTGAAGGTTTAGATGGCCCCTCACGACAAAGCGTGTCAAATGATATGGAATACGAGATTTCGTGATATGGAAACTCGATTTGACAACTTAGAGTTTTAAAAAAAGTGTGTTTTGGGATAGAAATTTGTTTGATAGAAGGACCTGTTTAATACTTGTGACGAGGTTTCTTGATTTTGATAGGAGAGATGTGTTATCTTGCAACTAGTTTTCAGATTTTGGACAACTTTGTTTGACAGAAAACTTGCTTTGAGAATAGTTTTGGATACTCTGTTTTGGTTTTCTGTTTGATGAAGTTCAGGCTGAGGAAGGAAAACTTCTAAAATTGTTTTCAAATTTTTCAAAAATAACCTCTATTTTGCCCCCTGTTTTCCTGGTTTTGGCTATGCGCTAAGACAAAGACATAATGCGCTACAGAAAGTCCTTAATACGGTAGAGAGAAGACCCCATGCGCTATGCTGCCCCCTATGACGCGCTAACTGGATTGTTTTGATTTTGTCTTGGTTCAAAAGGTTATGTACTAATATGGGCCGTTGACGTGATAACTTTGGATCTCTACGCGCTAAAGTTTGGTTTCCATGCTCTAAGCTGATGCTTCAACGTGCTAAATTGTTTTCAAAACACGCTACTTGAAACTGCTAGTTTTGGATTCTGATGAAGCATTAATGTTAAGACTTAATGCACCAAGTTGAAGGTTAAATGCCCTAAAATATGATTTCCATGCGCTAAGAGGTTGTTCTTATGTGCTAGACTACCCTGGTATTTTGACTTGGTTGCTTTTTTGCAATTTTTGGAATTTTATCTTGAGTTTTCAGTGATGATAGATGATTTTCTGAAGTAACAAATGAAGACACAACACCAAAGTTTCTATGCTAAAGTTCGTAATCAGGCTTCCTATTCGGCCATCAGTGATAAACTCCCTCAGGAGGCTTCCCAACCTTTAGAACAAAGGCTTTACATATCTCAAGGATACTGGGGGAAGGCTAATCACTGCGCACAACCGTTGAAAAGAACTTTCATCACTTTCCACTTTTGATTATAGTGGGTTGGAACACTTGGCTTCAAAGCTATTTTCCCACTTAGGTCGTTCCCTTCACACTGGCAAAAAATGGCTTTAAGAGTTTTTCAATCCCTCAGGAAGGCAAACCTGCTAAAGGATTTAATGCAATATGATTGAAAGCATAAGAGTGGTTTGGTTTTTTGATCACCCAGTTAAGGGGAGAGCATATTCCTTCCACTTTCGAGACAAGACAAACAAGGTTATTTTTATCTTTCAAGGCAATGATTTGCTAAATCTATATGGAAGTGTTGCTCCACAAAAACATGGTGTTTATTTTATCCAAATGATTTTTCGATCTATGAAAAAGAACTGGTCAACAAAGTGAATTCGATTTCTAGTCAACAAAAGAAATCAATTGAAAGGGGAAGATATTCCCTCTTTAGTTGTAAATGACTTTTGGACATGTGTGATTATTTACTTTGCAAACACTTGAAGTGGATCCTTTTATGCACCAAAGGATGGTGAAGTTCTTTTTAAACACCTTTGTTTGTAAAAATGGAAAAATTGCTTTGTTCTTTTTAAAACCCAATTGAAAATTTCTCTCCTAGAAAAGAAAGGAAAGTTTGTTTTGTGGTTCTTTTTATAGCCCAAACAAGGTGAGTTCATTTTTATTTAACAAGAACTAAAAAGACTTTAAATTTTAACTAACTTAAATAAGTTAGTAAAAATTTAAACTATTTATAATCCTAAAATAACATTAAGCTCCTCCTTGCAATAAGATGTTAGAAAACCCTGTAAAATACCCACCAAAGTAGTTAGGAAAAATACTAGCTTTTGTGGACTTCAACAAGTCTAACTTTAAATTCGGTTACAATTTTTAATTTTTTCCTCTGTCTGCGATGCGCTATAGAAAGGACTGTACGCACTACAAGATAACTGGGATGCGCTATTGGACAGACCCGATGCACTGAACTAGTTTCAAGATGTGGTTCTCTATTGTTTTTCCGCACCGAGACCTACATGAAAATGTTAGTAAAGTTGATGTGCTAAGGTATGGTCTTCCCGCACTAGGGAATGAGTCCCATGTGCTAAACAGTGAGCAGGATGTGCTGGAAGATTAACTAGATGCACTAAGGGTCGTTCCCTATGCGCTAATTCATGTTTCCTCCATACCTGTAAAAGTGATTATATTTAAAAACCGATTTGATTAATGGGGTAGAGCCCCACGGTGGGCGCCAGAAATGTGTTCGGGAAAAGCGGGTCAATAAAACTTAAAATGTGAAAAATGTTTCCAAAGAGACTTGTCCACACACCCACAGGACTTCTTGGTGCAAGTTATGGAGTCATGAAGAATGACTCAACTTCCCAAGGTAGGTTCCATGGTTCTCTATCTCACAAGGCCCCTCAAGCCAATGCCTTTTCTCTCAGATCACTGAGAAAAGTGACTTAGGGATGATGAATGCAAGAACGAGGGATGCTTTAGATTTATTTTAGCATGAAATGCATCCTATCTATGCATGATTTTACAAATGAAGTAATCTAGATTATAAGATGACAAGATTAGTAGCAATACTATCCTAACATGATATATTA